>NC_059199.1:50727600-51027600 GCF_020615455.1 Coregonus clupeaformis
GTAAACTAGTGAACAACAACGCTTAGGCCTCTACTTCCAGCCCATACATACTATATAGATTTTATGGACACAGTCAAATTCTACAATAATTATATTTTGTTTGTTTTTACTCCTGAACTTCCTCCGATCATTTTCATGATGTCCATCTGGTTTGCTTCTATATGCCATATTTTTCTAACTGTGCTCTTTCACAAAAGCTGTCAACCTATAACCTATATACTTATTATGGACACAGTATGCTTTACATTAGTTATCTTGTTGTTATTACATTTTAGTCATTTAGCAGACGCTCTTATCCAGAGCGACTTACAGTTAGTGAATACATATTTTTTTTATACTGGCCCCCCGTGGGAATCGAACCCACAATCCTGGCGTTGCAAACGCCATGCTCTATCAACTGAGCTACATCCCTGCCGGCCATTCCCTCCCCTACCCTGGACGACGCTGGGCCAATTGTGCGCCGGCCAGAACTGGAATATTATTCTGTTTTGTCTCTCTGTTTTTCACAGAGTGTTGAGTCAGACCTGCCTTCATGCATCCCATGGTGCATCACCACTAAAATGGACCCTGACAGGGTGACAGACACACGAACGCACCAACTCGAACCAGGATCTCTAGTGGCACAGTTAGCACTGCGATGCAGTGCCTTAGACCACTGCGCCACTCAGGAGTACATAATAACAGACTGGAAGCTTTAAAAGGAGGGTGGTGCTTGAAATCATTGTTCTTCCTCTGTTAACCATGGTTATTAGTTGTTGTTATTAGTCCCATCCTTCAGCTCCATTCAACACCTCCCATCTATCTCTTAACACCATCCATATTGGATTTCTATTTGCCATATATTTTTCAACTGTACTGTGATGTTTTACAAAAGTTCTGAACCTTTCTATTCTCATTGTTTCTACAGATCGTAAATTGAAAATAAACATTTTTGCTAAAAGTATTATTATATTATTGATCGATTGACTATGACTTTTCAGATCACCCAGTTGTGCTATCTGCAGAGTTAGCTCCAGGTAAATATTGCAATCCTTTAGCCATTCCTGGACCTGTGTCCAAAAACAAGCTACACATGGACAGTACCAAAACAAAAATCTAATGATTCTGTCTCTTCGCAGCAAAATCTGCAGAGCTGGGAAGATTGTAACCCCCATATAAATAACATTCTATTGGTAGCAATAATTTTATAAAATAATTTAAATTGAAAAATTCTAAGTTTTGAATCTGGCGTCGTTTTGCGTATCAATTCATAAACACTATGCCATGGAATCGGTACGTCAAAAATCTCTTCCCAACTATTTTGCAATCTATATGGGACGGCTGTCAATCCTTTGGTCCTTAAATGAAACAGGTATACTTTTTTATTTATCACAATTTTCTTTAACCAATTATGGTCTTTAATGCAGGGCCGACAGACAAGTTCCTTACTTTTCCCCCTTCCACTTTTCCTTTTCCATAGGTCTAATGCTTTAATATTTAATAATTTTTGTCCTCCGAATTCATATTCATTATATAAATAGGCCCATTTAATTTTGTCTGGCTTGCCGTTCCAAATAAAATGGAATCTTTTTTTCTCATATAATTTTAAAAACTGTTCGCTAGGCGTAGGCAAGACCATAAGCAAATAGATAAACTGGGATAATACTAAAAATGTAATCAGGGTGATTTTTCCACAAATTGCCAGGTATTTACCTTTCCAGGGTAGCAAGATCTTATCTATTTTTTGCTAACTTTCTATTGACATTTATTGGAGTGAGGTCATTTATTTCATTTGGGATATGTATTCCGAGTATATCCACATCACCATCAGACCATTTTATTAGTAAACTACATGGTAATGTAAAAATTGTATTTTTAGTGATCCAATGTGTAATATAGTACATTTATCATAATTTGGTTGTAATCCAGAGAGGTTAGAAAATGTATCTAGATCCTCTATGAGGCTGTGGAGGGATTCAAGTTGTGGATTTAAAAGAAAACATGAATCATCAGCGTACTTCTTTATAGAGTGTGTAGTGTATGTGAGAGCTGGTGGTTCCCATTCTTGCTGCGCCTACAGCTCTCTCTAAGAGAAAACATGGCAGAGAGACACACTGCTGTTTCCCTATAGTTGCGTCCTACTGAGGAAAGTCAGCATTGCCGCACAGACCAGACTCCGGCTCAGAGTTTGCAGCTTGGAGCAGGCTCCATTTCTGCAGCAAATGCACTTAAATATTGACACGGCAGCTCAGGAGGAGGACATGCAATTATACAGTGAGGTCTGAAACCCCAAACCTCACAGAGACCCTGAGGACCTCCCTGCCAGTCATACCCCGATTCTACATTTACCCCCCAGGCCCCATCACCCAGGCCCCCTCACCCCAGGCCGCTAACCCTAACCCTGCCAGTATAAATGGCTTTACATGACCCCCGTCACCCCCCCCCCAGGTCCCCCCGTCACCCCCACCCAGGACCTGACACCACCCCATTCCACCCTATCTGCAGACTTAAAGGCTCTGCATGGTCAATCTGACGTCTGCAGTGGCTGTGATATCCCACATATCCCATCGTTTAACTATGGAACTGGAGTATTGCATACTCATCCCTGCTGCATTCCTGATATGGCAGGACATTAGGGAGTCTTATGATAAAAAGACTGGTTGTGATTAGAGATACTAGATGGCAAGTGGATAGGTTACGTTGAATGTCTGGTATTGTGATGTACATTGTTTTGTACATTGTGTTGTATTGTGTTATTGTTCTTCTTTGGAAATTCCATATCAGAACTGGAATATTATTCTGTTTTGTCTCTCTGTTTTTCACAGAGTGTTGAGTCAGACCTGCCTTCATGCATCCCATGGTGCTTCACCACTAAAATGGACCCTGACAGGGTGACAGACACACGAACGCACCAACGCGTACACGCCATGCATGCACACACACACACACACACACACACACACACACAGTGGTGGGAAAAGTACTCAATTGTCATACTTAAGTAAAAGTAAAGATACCTTAATAGAAAATGAGTAAAAGTGAAAGTCACCCAGTAAAATACTACTTGAGTAAAAGTCTAAAAGTATCTGGTTTTAAATGTACTTAAGTACAGTGGTGGAAAAAGTACTCAAATGTCATACTTGAGTAAAAGTAAAAAGTAAAAGTAAATGCTATACATCAAATTTCTTATATGAAGCCAACCAGACGGCTAGATTTTCTTGTTTTTTGTATTTACGGACAGCCAGGAGAACACTCCCTCCAACACTCAGAAATCATTTATAAACGTAGAATTTGTGTTTAGTGAGTCCGCCAGATCAGAGGCAGTAAGGATGACAACGCGTTATATTTATAGGTGTGTAAATTGGAACATATTGCTGTCCTGCCTGAGGATTCCAAATGTAATGAGTACTTTTGGGTGTCAGGGAAAATGGAGTAAAAAGTACATCATTTTCTTTAGGGAAATGGAGTAAAAGTAAAAGTTGTCAAAATAGAAATAGTAAAGTAAAGTACTTTTTTCACTTAGTTACTTAAACACCACTGCACACACACACACCCCTCCAAACTGCAAGGAGCTAGCTACTTGACAGAGATTCATTAATTATCCCAGTTAGAGAAACGTGCTCTCTCCTCTCTACAGCCTGCCAGTCACCTGCCCAGTTAAGGTTAGAAATCGTTCAGGACTCTTAACATTCAGGAGAGCAGTGCGTGGTCCACTCGTCAATGAGAGAATTGAGAATACTGGCCAGTGTCGGACTGGTGTCAGCCCCCATTGTTAACAAGCCGGGGAAACGAATGAGACAGGCGAGGAGAGGGAGGGAGGAGGAGAGGAGGAGAGGTCTCCCTTATATGGATGGTGGTGTGCTGTAACTGCATACAAATGAGTACTGTGGTTAGTAGTAGGTTTAGGTTATAGCGTTTGATGCTTATAATCAGATGATTATAATATGAGATAAAAACTAAAGCAGTTTTGTGTGAAACAGAGAGTCTTTATTGAATAGGTCAGTATGTCCTGTCCTGGTAGCATGGATTCAGATAGATACAGTTAGTGATAATGGCTTTCCTGTGGTATTTTGGGAAAATAATCTGTAGAGAAATGTTTCTCAGAGTGTGATGGCCTACGTGAGATATTTCTGTCTTGGAAAGGACATTGTGGTTGCAGGTTTTTGGGACAGCAGCATTTGGCTTTTCTGCGCACGAACACGCACGCACACACACACACACACCCTTGAATGGCATTTTGAACCGTGTCTCTGCTGCCTTGACCAGGTTCCCAATGTAATGGCATTGCATTACAGACAGTTCCAGCTTACTGACTCTTAAGATTGAGCCCTTTTGCAGTTCAAACAGATGTGACATTCAGAGAGGCTGCTCTCCTTTGTCCTTGGCTACAAATCGAATCAGATCCCCTAAAAAGCAAGGGTATCCATAGAGGACAGGAGTATACTTCGGACATGTACTTCAGTATAAAGTAGATATTAGATGACATGACTCTAAGGTGAAATATAATTACTGTAGTCTAGCACAAATCACAGACTGAAAGCACATAGACTCAGGACAATTTATAAATCCAGTGAGCCAATCCTTTTGATAAATGGTGCCATCATCAGGTGTTGTGTTTGTTGTTGTTGTTTTGTGTCAAATGTCATTACTCGACTCAGAACAGAGTCCATTCCAATCAACAAAAATTCAATGTCAAGATCAAGTTCAATGCACTTTACTGTAAAAAGTTTGACCTGACACTGGAAACCTTGAAGAATTCCACCAATACAAATGAGGTTTTAAAGTGGTTTCTTTCCGTTTTATGTCACCACAGTCACAGGCAGAGTGGCAAACAGAAAGAAAGAGACATAGTGTCTGCCATTTTTCATCATTCATCTCTGCGCAGTAAAACCCCACCGGTCCTCTCCACACTGTCTGATGCGATTGATATTGATCTCATATCTAATCATAATTAAATTGGACAATTTGGAGCCGTTTCTAACATGCCACATCAATCTCATTTGATTCAATTTAATGGTAATTTCCCACAGTCTTACAGCTCTAAATACTCTTCTGTCGCCCGTAGGTTAGAGGAAAGAAACAATATATTAATTCAGCTGTGCTTGGATTAGCCTACATAAACTCATGTAAAAACCCTGGTTTAGATTGGATTGATCAAATCAAATCAAATGTTATTGGTCACATGAGCCGAATACAACAGGTGTAGACTTTACAGTGAAATGCTTACTTACGAGCCCATTCCCAACAGTGCAGTTTTAAGAAAATATTCAAAAAAAAGAGAAAAAAAAAGAATACTCTATAAAATAACAATAACGAGGCGATATACAGGAGGTACAGGCACCGAGTCAATGTGCGGAGGTACAGTTAGTCGAGGTAATTTGTGCATTCGGAAAGTATTCAAACACCTTCCCTTTTCCTCATCACTCTACCTGTTTTTGCTTTGTCATTATGGGGTATTGTGTGTAGATTGATGCGGGAAAAAAACAATTCATTTTAGCATAAGGCTGTAACGTAACAAAATGTGGAAAAAGTCAAGGGATCTGAATACTTTCCGAATGCACTGTAGGTAGGGGTAAAGTGACTATGCATAGATGATAAACAGAGAGCAGCAGCTGTGTAAAAACAAAGGTGGAGGGGGTCAAATAGTCCGTGTGGCCACTTGATTAATTGTTCAGCAGTCTTATGGCTTGGGGGTAGAAGCTGTTAAGGAGCCTTTTGGACGTAGACTTGGTGCTCCGGTACCGCTTGCCGTGCGGTAGCAGAGAGAACAGTCTATGACTGGGTGACTGGAGTCTTTGACAATTTTTTGGGCCTTCCTCTGACATCGCCTAGTATATTGGTCCTGGATGGCAGGAAGCTTGGCCCCAGTGATGTACTGGGCCATACGCATTACCCTCTGTAGCGCCTTATGGTCGGATGCCGAGCAGTTGACATACCAGGTGGTGATGCAACCGGTCAGGATGCTCTGGATGGTGCAGCTGTATAACTTTTTGAGGATCTGGTGACCCATGCCAAATCTTTTCAGTCTCCTGAGGGGGAAAAGGCATTGTCGTGCCCTCTTCACGACTGTCTTGGTGTGTTTGGACCATGATAGTTTGTTGGTGATAAGGACACCAAGGAACTTGAAACTCTCGACCCGCTCCACTACAGCCCCGTCGATGTGAATGGGGGTGTGTTCGGCCTTCCTTTTCCTGTAGTCCACGATCAGCTCTTTTGTCTTGCTCACGTTGAGGGAGAGGTTGTTGTCCTGGCACCACACTGCCAGGTCTCTGACCTCCTCCCTATAGGCTGTCTCATCGTTGTCGGTGATCAGACCTACCACCGCTGTATCGTCAGCAAACTTAATGATGGTTTTGGAGTCGTGTGTGGCCACGCAGTCGTGGGTGAACAGGGAGTACAGGAGAGGACTAAGCATACACCCCTGAGGGGCCCCCGTGTTGAGGATCAGCGTGGCAGATGTGTTGTTGCCTACACTTACCACCTGGGGGCGAACCGTCAGGAAGTCCAGGATCCAGTTGAGCTGTAGTCAATAAACAGCATTCTCACATAGGGTGTTCCTTTTGTCCAGGTGGGAAAGGGCAGTGTGGAGTGTGATTGAGATTGCGTCATCTGTGGATCTGTTGGGACGGGTATGCGAATTGGAGTGGGTCTAGGGTTTCCAGGATGATGGTGTTGAAGTGAGCCATCTCCAGCCTTTCAAAGCACTTCATGGCTGCCGACGTAGTCATCTAGGCAGGTTACCTTCGCTTTCTTGGGCACAGGGACTATGGATGTCTGCTTGAAGGTATTACAGAGTCGGTCAGGGAGAGGTTGAAAATGTCAGTGAAGACACTTGCCAGGTGGTCCGTGCATGCTCTGAGTACACGGCCTGGTAATCCGTCTGGCCTCGTTGCCTTGTGAATGTTGACCTGTTTAATAAAGGTCTTGTTCACATCGGCTACGGAGAGCGTGATCACACAGTCGTCCTGAACAGCTGGTGCTCTCATGCATGATTCAGTGTTGCTTGCCTCGAAGCGAGCATAAAAGGCATTTAGCCCATCTGGTAGGCTCCCGTCACTTTACCTTTGTAGTCCGTAATGGTTTGCAAGCCCTGCCACATCCGACGAGCGTCAGAGCCGGTGTAGTAGGATTCAATCTTTGTCCTGTCTTGACGCTTTGTCTGTTTGATGGTGTCACGCCCTGACCTGGAGAGACTGTTATTCTCTAGGTAGTTTGGTCAGGGTGTGAAACTCTATGTATTGTAATTCTGTGTTTGGCCGGGTGTGGTTCCCAATCAGAGGCAGCTGTCGCTCGTTGTCTCTGATTGGGGATCATACTTAGGCAGCCAGTTTTCCTGCCTGGGTTGTGGGATCTTGTTTGTGTTCCTGTTTGGCTTGTTTCGTGTATAGCCCATAGGACTTCACGGTTTCGTTGATTTTGTTATTTTGTCTAGTGTTTATCCTGTTTAATAAACATGTACACATACCACGCTGCACCTTGGTCTAACCTGTTCCTCAACGATCGTGACAGATGGTTCGTCTGAGGGCATAGCAGGATTTCATATAAGCGTCTGGAATAGTGTCCCGCTCCTTGAAAGCGGCAGCTCTAGCCTTTAGCTCGGTGCGGATGTTGCTTCTGGTTGGGATATGTATGTACGGTCACTGTAGGGACGACGTCGTCGATGCACTTATTGATGAAGCCGGTGATTGAGGTGGTATACTCCTCAATGCCATTGGATGAATCCCGGAACATATTCCAGTCTGTGCTAGCAAAACAGTCCTGTAGCGTAGCATCCGCGTCATCTGACCACATCAGTATTGAGCAAGTCACTGGTACTTCCTGCTTTAGTTTTTGCCTTTAAGCAGGAATCAGGAGGATAGAATTATGGTCAGATTTGGCAAATGGAGGGCGATGGAGAGCTTTGTACACTTCTCTGTGTGTGGAGTAAAGGTGGTCTAGAGTTTTTTTTCCTCTGGTTGCACATGTGACATGCTGGTTGAAATTAGGTCAAACGGATTTAGATGACGCGGATGCTACGCTGCAGGACTGTTTTGCTAGCACAGACTGGAATATGTTCCGGGATTCATCCAATGGCATTGAGGAGTATACCACCTCAGTCACCGGCTTCATCAATAAGTGCATTGACGACATCGCCCCCACAGTGACCGTCCCCGGCCACTAGGAGCGCCGCTTCTGGATGAGCATTTTCTTGTTTTCTTATGGCCTTATACAGCTGATTGAGTGCAGTCTTAGTGCCAGCATCGGTTTGTGGTGGTAAATAGACGGCTACAAAAATATAGATGAAAACACTGGTAGATAGTGTGGTCTACAGATAGTGTGGTCTACAGCTTATCATGAGGTACTCTTCCTCAGGCGAGCAATACCTCAAGACTTCCTTAATATTAGACATCGCGCACCAGCTGTTATTGACAAATAGACACACATCACCACCCCTCGTCTTACCGGACGTAGCTGTTCTGTCCTGCCGATGCACGGAAAACCCAGCCAATTGTATATTATCCGTGTCGTCGTTCAGCCAGGACTCTGAAACACAAGATATTAGAGTTTTTAGTGTCCTGTTGGTAGGATAGTCTCGAACGGAGCTCATCCAGTTTATTCTGTTTATTGCACGTTGACCAATAGAACGGATGGTAGAGGCGGGTTACCCACTCGCTGACGAATTCTCACAAGGCACCCAGATCTGCGGCCCCATTATCTCCGTCTTTTCTTCTTGCGAATGACGAGGATTTGGGCCTGGTCCGGGAGCAACAGTATATCCTTCGCGTCAGACTCATTCAATAAAAAAAATTGTCCAGTTCGAGGTGAGTAATCGCTGTTCTGATATCCAGAAGCTATTTTCGGTCATAAGAGACGGTAGCAGCAACATTATGTACAAAATATGTTACAAACAATGCAGAAAAAACACACAAAATAGCACAATTGGTTAGGAGCCCGTAAAACGGCAGCCATCCACTCCAGCGCCATTATCTCATGATGGCATAATGAGTGAACAGCCAGCCATTTTGAATGTACCCATGACTTTACCAGTCTATTGTCAGGGTTAGAGGTATCAAGACCGTTCTGTTCATTCTTATTTCTATGAAGCGGACCAGATCCATGTTCTAGAATCGATCACTGTAGGGTCTTGGCTTTTCTTACTGGTTATGTAACTTCAATGAAATGAAAGTTACAATGAAATTAAATGAATCAATGAAATCAAAGCTTGAGTTCAGTTACTTTTCTATGCTATAATGACCTGTAATGAACTAAAGGCATTATCTTCAGAATCTCAATCAAAAACAAGATTTGGCAAATGTACAAACATACAGCAGCTATAAAAAGGAAGTTCTGGAGGAATTTAAAACTCTTCTCCCAAAAAACTCCAGAAAACTCATCATAGCACCACAGCTCACACCAAATTAAACTCTAAATTACTTATCACCTGTTTCAAATCACCTCATCAATCAGAGGTTTATAAACCGCATTACCCAGACTTCCAGAGGCCCTGCTGTTTCCCCCATCCCTCTATCCCTCTGCCAAGTACCCTCATCTCCCTCGTCTCTCTAATGTCTTCTCCTACTAACGACAATACAATGTCCTACTGGAGGGCGGGAGGCAGGGAGGGAGGGAGGGAGGGAGAGAGGGAGAGAGAAGGATGTAATCACCACCAAACTCCCCCAAAAAGGTACTGAAAATGTACTGAATCAGATCAAAACCCAGTGTAAACCCAGAAGATTTTGATGACGTATACCCAAAATAAAATAAATAAAACAATAGCAGAAACTCTCTCCAGCCGATGCTTACACCAATCCAATGCATTTAAAGTGGCACTCCAGTCTCCTTTTCACCTCATTTAATAACTGATTTCCTTAACAAAAGGCACATCTCAATAGGTGGTCCAGGTAAATCATGACATAGCACAAGTGGGGGGGTAGGCCTTTCCTCTTTTGTCCTCTATTGTTCCTCAAGCAAGTGGGGAAGTCGATGACATCACAGATTCCCATCAGACCAACTCCTACAATGCCCTACTCCTTGAAGTATCCAGTTGTGTCAAAAAAACTCAATTTTGCTCAAAAGTATTTTGTTTTACCCTTTAGTGTGTACTTTACTGTATATATACTTGGGATATTGCTTTTCAACAGGAAAAGTTCAAAAATCGCTGGAGGATGTCTTTAAATCCATGATGGGGAGTGTAAGTACAAGTGTGGAGAATCGGGATACACAACAAAATACACACCAGATTATGGTTCCTGTTACTAAATAAAACCCTTCTCCTCTGAAATGTGTATTTTTGGTATCCTACTCTCATTTATTCATAACGGGTACTCTCAGTTGCATTTTCACTTTGGAGAGGCTGGCTGCAATGTTCCATCTGTTTATTAAGAGCTGATAGAGAACGCTGCGTTATTCATCCAGTGAGGAGTGGAGGCGCTCACTGCAGTCAGTGAACATGAAAATTGGATTCAGGTAGATAAGTCAATCTGTGGCTCAGATCGTTTTATTGTTGACCTGAGAACGAGGGAGGAGGGAGGGAGAAGAAGGAAAGGAGAGACTGAGATGGAGAGAGAGAGCTAATGCATTATTTCCATATACTAGATCAGTCCAAACAGAATGCTGTATGTTTATCTTAGTTGTACTTATTTACTGCGTAACATTTTAAATGAATTATAATTTATAATACTTAAAGCGGCAATCAGCAGTTGAAACAATAACAAAGCGCCCTTCCCATCACTGTTTCGTTAAAAGCTGAGGGATGGGGCTGGAGAAATGTAACCACTCTCAAATTCATAGACAGAGCTATGGATGGGAAGGACTGATGGTCCATGATATCAAAATGATAGGTTTCAAATAAAATAAAATAAAATTGTATTTGTCACATGCGCCGAATACAACAGTTGTAGACCTTACCGTGAAATGCTTACTTACAAGCCCTTAACCAACAATGCAGTTCAAGAAATAGAGTTAAGAAAATATTTACTAAATAAACTAAAGTAAAAACTAAAATAAAAAGTAACACATTAAAATTACATAAAAATAACGAGGCTATATACGGGTGGTACCGGGACCGAGTCAATGTGCGGAGGTACAGGTTAGTTGAGGTAAGTTGTACATGTAGGTAGGGGTAAAGTGACTATGCATAGATAATAAACAGCGAGTGGGGGGGGTCAATGTAAATAGTCTGGGTGGCCATTTTATTAATTGTTCAGCAGTCTTATGGCTTGGGGGTAGAAGCTGTTAAGGAGCCTTTTGGACCTAGACTTGGCACTTCGGTACCGCTTGCCGTGCAGTAGCAGAGACAACAGTCTATGACTTGGGTGACTGGAGTCTTTGACAATTCTTTGGGCCTTCCTCTGACACTGCTTAGTATATAGGTCCTGGATGGCAGGAAGCTTGGCCCCAGTGATGTATTGGGCCATACGCACTACCCTCTGTAGCGCCTTGTTTAACCATGTTTTGATGGTATCCAATGTTTGTTTACATTAACTTTGTTTACAAACATTGGAGTAAAACAAGATTATATTTTGGGTTCTGATGAGGTACGAAAATGTTACTAAACTGAAAAAGCTATATTATTCAAGAATCAATAGGTACATATAATGAATTCATAAATCCCAAAATGTATGTAGTGACTACAGATTGCCCGTTGTAACTAAATGTAATTGAAAATGCAATCTATGTAATCGCCAAAAGTTATTACTTATCATAAGGACCATAAACAATAACTAGTAATGCTGCATACTCCAAGAAATGTTAAAATATCACCTTTCTTGTAAAAACATACTGAACAAAACTATAAATGCAACATAAAACAATTTCAAAGATTTTCCTGAGTTACAGCTCTAACAAGGCAACCAGTCAAAATAAATAAATTCATTAGGTCCTAATCTATGGATTTCACATGACTGGGAATACAGATATGCATCTGTTGGTGACAGATACCTTTAAAAAGAAAGCAGAGGGGTGGATCAGAAAACCAGTCAGTATCTGGTGTGACCACCATTTGCCTCATGCAGCGCGACACATCTCCATCCATTGTTCAGGCTGTTGATTGTGGCCTGTGGAATGTTGTCCCACTCCTTTTCAAAGGCTGTGCGAAGTTGCTGGATATTGGCGGGAAATGGAACACGCTTTCTTACACGTCGATCCAGAGCATCCCATACATGCTCAATGGGTGACATGTTTGATGAGTATGCAGGCTATGGAAGGACTGGGAACATGAGGTGATGGCAGCGGATGAATGGCACGACAATGGGCCTCAGGATCTCGTCACGGTAACTCTGTACATTCAAATTGCCATCGATTAAAATGCAATTGTCTTAGTTGTCCGTAGCATAGGCCTGCCCTTACCATAAAACTACAGCCACCATGGGGCACTCTGTTCACAAAGTTGACATCAGCAAACAGCTCGCCCACACGATGCCATACATGTGGTCTGCAGTTGTGAGGCCGGTTGGACGTACTGTCAAATTCTCTAAAACGACATTGGAGGTGGCTTATGGTAGAGAAATTAACATTCAATTCTCTGGCAACAGCTCTGGTGGACATTCCTGCAGTCAGCATGCCAATTGCTCGCTCCCTCAAAACATGAGACATCTATGGCATTGTGTTGTGTGATAAAACTGGCCTTTTATTGTCCCCAGCACAAAGTGCACCTGTGTAATGATCATGCTGTTTAATCAGCTTCTTGAATTGCCACACCTGTCAGGTGGATGGAGTATATTGGCAAAGGAGAAATGCTCACTAACAGGGATGTAAAAAAAATTATGCACAAAATAAGAGAGATACAAGCTTTCTGTGCGTATGGAGTGTACTCTGTGGAGTGTACTGATTAAAGTGGTCCTATGGACAGATAATCCAATCGCCGCTGTGGAGCTTTGCAGCTCCTTCAGGGTTATTTTTGGTCTCTTTGTTGCCTCTCTGATTAATGCCCTCCTTGCCTGATCCGTGAGTTTTGGTGGGCGGCCCTCTCTTGGCAGGTTTGTTGTGGTGCCATATTCTTTCAATTTTTTTATAATGGATTTAATGGTGCTCCGTGGGATGTTCAACGTTTCTGATATTTTTTTATAACCCAACCCTGATCTGTACTTCTCCACAACTTTGTCCCTGACCTGTTTGGAGAGCTCCTTTGTCTTCATGGTGCCGCTTGCTTGGTGGTGCCCGTTGCTTGGTGGTGTTGCAGACTCTGGGGCCTTTCAGAACAGGTGTATATATATACTGAGATCATGTGACAGATCATGTGACACTTAGATTGCACACAGGTGGACTTTATTTAACTAATTATGTGACTTCTGAACGTAATTGGTTGCACCAGATCTTATTTAGGGGCTTCATCGCAAAGGGGGTGAATACATATGTATGCACCACTTTTCCTTTATTCATTTTTTAGAATTTTCTGAAACAAGTTATTTTTTTCATTTCACTTCACCATTACATGAAATCCAAATAAAAATCTATTTAAATTACAGGTTGTAATGCAACAAAATAGGAAAAACGCCAAGGGGGATGTCACGAACGTTGACTGATGACTCGTGGAACCAAGGCGCAGCGTGATAAGCGTACATTTTATTTAGTACACAACACACGAGCAAAACAACAAAACGAACGATACGTGAAGTCCTGAGGTTACAACAACACAAACCTTTACGGAACAAGATCCGGACCGGGCTGACGACGCGCACCACTGGCTTGGTGCGGGGAGAAGGAATGGGCCGGACCGGGCTGACGACGCGCACCACTGGCTTGGTGCGGGGAGCAGGAACGGGCTGGACCGGGCTGACGACTCGCACCACTGGCTTGGTGCGGGGAGCAGGAACGGGCCGGACCGGGCTGACGAATGCGCACCACTGGCTTGGTGCGAGGGACAGGAATAGGCCGGACCGGGCTGGCGACGCGCACCACTGGCTTGGTGCGGGGAGCCGGAACGGGCCGGGCCGGACTGTGGAGGCGGACTGGAGGTCTGGAGCGGAGAGCTGACACAACCCGTCCTGGCTGAATGCCTATTTCCACACAATATGTGTGAGGCATCAGCACAGGACGTACAGGGCTGTGCACTCGTACTGGCGCTACAGCACGTGGCACTGGCGCAGGACATACGGGACCGAGGAGGCGTACTGGAGGCCACGAGCGTTGAGCCGGCACACCCCGTCCTGGCTGCATGCCCATCTTAGCACGACACGTGCGTGGTACTAGCACCGGACGTACAGGACTGTGCCGGAACACTCGTGGCACAGTACGTGGCTCCGCATAACACGGAGCCTGCCCAGTCTCACGCTTCCTAGCCTGAGTACGGGGAGTTGGCTCTGCTCTAACTCTAGGCTCCGCCAATCACCCTTTTAGCCCCCCCCAAAAAAAATATTGGGGCTGTCTATCGGGCTTCCTCCTCGGCCGGTACCCTCTGCGTTGCCGCTGCTCCTCTCTGTAGCGCGCCTCCACAGTCTCCTCCCAAGGACGGCGATCCATTCCGGCCTGAATCTCTTCCCAAGTCCAGGATCCCTTCCCGTCCAGGATCTCCTCCCAAGTCCAGGCTGTCTGTTCCTGGACACGCTGCTTGGTCCTCTTTAGGTGGGATCTTCTGTCACGAACGTTGACTGATGACTCGTGGAACCAAGGCGCAGTGTGATAAGCGTACATTTTATTTAGTACACAACACACGAACAAAACAACAAAACGAACGATACGTGAAGTCCTGAGGTTACAACAACACAAACCTTTTCGGAACAAGATCCCACAAACTAACTGGTGCCAACAGGCTGCCTAAGTATGGTCCCCAATCAGAGACAACGAGCTACAGCTGCCTCTGATTGGGAACCACCCTGGCCAACATAGAACTAAACGATCTAGAACAAAAAACATAGAAAACTAAACATAGAAAATCCACACCCTGGCTCAACATTTAAGAGTGCCCAGAGCCAGGGCGTGACAGGGGATGAATACTTTTGCAAGGCACTGTATATTGCTGAGGTGCAGTCACTTTTGAGGACACAAGCTCAAGTACACAGTACAAATATTCAATATTGTTTATGTTCCTATTCAACAAAACTGTATGAATAAGGCTTGAAATAATCCATTTATAAAACGACTAACTATAAGATTTCACCTCCCTTATAACTGTGATTATTTTCTATAATTCAACGTTAGACGAAGCCCTTGAGAAACATAATGAGCACTTTTGGAAGGAACCCCCGATCCATAATGCAATAAAAGTATCTAAGGTAATTTCAATGGCAAACTCAGTGGAGTCTGTTTGTCTTCCTCTCTCACACTGTGGGATTTGTGGGAAAATTCACCTTTCACTTAATTCCGTGTTTGCTGGTGCAGAGAGGAGGAAGAAAAAAAAGACTATTAAAAGGCAATATTTGAATACATTTTTTATCAAAGAAGAGTACAGACAGATACAGATGTTGACTGTTGAGGAGGAAGTGTTTCTCTCAGAACAGTAAATAAAGCAGTGGGTGAGAAGAGGAGAGGAGAGGAGAGGAGAGGAGAGGAGAGGAGAGGAGAGGAGAGGAGAGGAGAGGAGAGGAGAGGAGAGGAGAGGAGAGGAGGGGTCTCGACAGATATGGCTGGGGTCTGTCATAGACTCAGGTCAGAACAGTCTCAAACACCTCTGAGAGATCAGAGGCAATTTTCACGTTTACATGTACAGTATTTCAACAAACCGTATAAAAACAAATTTTACACTGTCCAACATTGCTTCTGTAAAAAAATACTTGCATTTTTGCTTTATGTTGTTAAATGTTACTGTAAAAGGACTAAAAACATGATACAGTGTATGTTATTCTCAGTCCATTTCCAGCCTCCGTCTGCTGCTTTTTATCTCCCGTTCATCGGTTAATACAACAACCTAACATATTACAAACACTATGTATAAATATATGCTTATTTAGCTGACCCTTTTATCCAAAGCGACTTACAGACGTGTGCATAAATGTTTTATGTATGTGTGGTCCCGGAATATAACCCACTATCCTGGCGTTGCAAGCGCCATGCTCTACCAACTGAGCTACAGAGGACCATTAGCAATCACACATCCAATAAATGGCAACAGCTAGCGGCTTAGCCTGTGAGCATTTTATATTGGTCTCATGTTTGTGGAATCCTCTGCATTAGTCTCCATTGACCTCCAGCTCATTTCATAGAACCAAATTAATGAAATTACTCATTTATAAATAAACAGTTAGATTTATTTTTATTATTTAATATTATTATATTTATTATTTAAATCTGGAATCCTTAATGGTGAAACTGCCATGTCCGTTTGCAATATTACAACAACAAAAGAAGTTACTGCAAACAACACTTTTTTTCTCCCTCTGACATTTTTGCACGCACGATAGAATAGCCACATATGTAGTGCCATTTTGTTTACCTTGATACATGACACTCCCCAGCAACGCTTTATCAAACAAAACCAAAACAATAACAACGGCCATGGGGCAGACAGTGGCGCTGTTCCCCTAATGTGGATGCCATATTTAACAAATCAACAATCATCCATTGATTTAAGTAAATTAATCCTGGTAATTTAATATTCACTGTTGATGAATGCGTTGTTTTTTTGTTTGTTTGATTGTTTGTCTACAGGATGGTGGTAATCGATATTGCACAGTGATGAAACAAATTTGAGCTCCATAAGTTTACGTCCAAGGCTTGGCTCTCAAGTCAGGGATATATGGAGGGATAGATGGAGGGATATATGGAGGGATAGATGAGGGATAGATGGATATTTCATTGGGGTGCTCGCTCTCAGAATGAAGCAATTCAGCATCTTGCCTTGGGAAAAATATAAGGATTATCACCATGCTATTGGGTGATATTTTGGTGAGGGTTGGGGGTGGTGGTACTTGTGTGCGTGCGTGTGTGCGTTCGTGCATGTACAGTGAGGGAAAAAAGTATTTGATCCCCTGCTGATTTTGTACGTTTGCCCACTGACAAAGAAATGATCAGTCTATAATTTTAATGGTAGGTTTATTTGAACAGTGAGAGACAGAATAACAACAAAGAAATCCAGAAAAACGAATTTTATAAATTGATTTGCATTTTAATGAGGGAAATAAGTATTTGACCCCTCTGCAAAACATGACTTAGTACTTGGTGGCAAAACCCTTGTTGGCAATCACAGAGGTCAGACATTTCTTGTAGTTGGCCACCAGGTTTGCACACATCTCAGGAGGGATTTTGTTCCACTCCTCTTTGCAGATCTTCTCCAAGTCATTAAGGTTTCGAGGCTGACGTTTGGCAACTCGAACCTTCAGCTCCCTCCACAGATTTTCTATGGGATTAAGGTCTGGAGAATGGCTAGGCCACTCCAGGACCTTAATGTGCTTCTTCTTGAGCCACTCCTTTGTTGCCTTGGCCGTGTGTTTTGGGTCATTGTCATGCTGGAATACCCATCCACGACCCATTTTCAATGCCCTGGCTGAGGGAAGGAGGTTATCACCCAAGATTTGACGCTGCATGGCCCCGTCCATCGTCCCTTTGATGCAGTGAAGTTGTCCTGTCCCCTTAGCAGAAAAACACCCCCAAAGCATAATGTTTCCACCTCCATGTTTGATGGTGGGGGTGGTGTTCTTGGGGTCATAGGCAGCATTCCTCCTCCTCCAAACACGGCGAGTTGAGTTTATGCCAAAGAGCTTGATTTTGATCTCATCTGACCACAACACTTTCACCCAGTTCTCCTCTGAATCATTCAGATGTTCATTGGCAAACTTCAGACGGCCCTGTATATGTGCTTTCTTGAGCAGGGGGACCTTGCGGGCACTGAAGGATTTCAGTCCTTCACGGCGTAGTGTGTTACCAATTGTTTTCTTGGTGACTATGGTCCCAGCTGCCTTGAGATCATTGACAATATCCTCCCGTGTAGTTCTGGGCTGATTCCTCACTGTTCTCATGATCATTGCAACTCCACGAGGTGAGATCTTGCATGGAGCCCCAGGCCGAGCGAGATTTACAGTTCTTTTGTGTTTCTTCCATTTGCGAATAATCGCACCAACTGTGCTTGTCACCTTCTCACCAAGCTGCTTGGCAATGGTCTTGTAGCCCATTCCAGCCTTGTGTAGGTCTACAATCTTGTCCCTGACATCCTTGGAGAGCTCTTTGGTCTTGGCCATGGTGGAGAGTTTGGAATCTGATTGATTGATTGCTTCTGTGGACAGGTGTCTTTTATACAGGTAACAAACTGAGATTAGGAGCACTCCCTTTAAGAGTGTGCTCCTAATCTCAGCTCGTTACCTGTATAAAAGAAACCTGGGAGCCAGAAATCTTTCTGATTGAGAGGGGGTCAAATACTTATTTCCCTCATTAAAATGCAAATCAATTTATAACTTTTTTGACATGCGTTTTTCTGGATTTTTTTGTTGTTATTCTGTCTCACTGTTCAAATGAACCTACCATTAAAATTATAGACTGATCATTTCAGTGGGCAAACGTACAAAATCAGCAGGGGATCAAATACTTTTTTCCCTCACTGTATGTGTGCGTGTGTGCGCACACGGGTGAGGTGGTGAGATTCTCATGGCACGCATGGAGGATTACGATCGCAGAAAGGAGGCTAGTCCCAGTGGGGAGAAAGTGGGGAGGATGTGCAGAGAGAGAGGGATGGAAAAAAGAGAGGGAAGTGGAAAGGGTGAGCAGAGAGAGAGATGGTCCTAGCCCTCGTTTGTTCATCAGAGCAGCAGAGGCTTGACCGAGCACATTTGTTATCAACTCTCTGCACTGAAGGCCCTGTGTTAACAGAAGGTACAGGAGGGCTGAGCCCCCAAGCCTCTCTCAACTGGAGGACAACATATCATGTTAGCCCTAACCACATAGATCAGGCTAGCACTAACCACATAGACCAGGCTAGCTCTAACTGCATAGATCAGGCTAACAATAACTGCATAGATCAGGCTAGCCCTAACCGCATAGATCAGGCTAGCACTAACCACATAGATCAGGCTAGCCCTGACCGCATAGATCAGGCTAGCACTAACCACATAGATCAGGCTAGCACTAACCGCATATATCAGGCTAGCACTAACCACATAGATCAGGCTAGCACTAACCACATAGACCAGGCTAGCCCTAAACACATAGATCAGGCTAGCCCTAACCACATAGATCAGGCTAGCCCTAACCACATAGATCAGGCTAGCTCTAACCACATAGATCAGGCTAGCCCTAACCACATAGATCAGGCTAGCTCTAACCACATAGATCAGGCTAGCCCTAACCACATAGATCAGGCTAGCCCTAACTGCAGAGATCAGGCTATAGCCCTTTTCCCAAAAGCTGCAAGCTAGACCTAACAAACAACAGATCAGGCTAGCCTTACCCACTGACTCTTATAGAAAGATGATGAGGAGCTGCTGTCTGTGTTCAAAATGGGATGTATTTTTTCTTTAGTCTTTTTCACAGGGATTTTTCCATTCCAGAGTGTTGTCACCTTGTTTTTAATACTGTACCCTTTTTAAAACTCTGGATTGATTTTTACTGCTGTAAATCCCTGGAAAAATCACCACTTAGGTTATCACCACAGACAGGACAAGATGAGGAAACATTTAGCATATTATTGACATGCTTCTTTCAAATGATAGAAAATGTCAGCGACAGGAAGGGGGAAAGAAGAGGCTCCATTTGCAATTCCCTGTCCCTCTGCACAAACACAAGACCTGCAGGCTGGAAATGGCAAACACATTACTGGGGGAGGGAACGGTCTCCTCCCTCTCCTAGCTTAGGATGGAGAGTCTGCATAATGACAGGGATCTGGCCTCCATAGCTTCCTCCTTCTGTGGCGTGTGTGTGTGTGTGTGTGTGTCGGAAATTGGCAGCTTTAATTCCTGTTCCGATTGAGGGGTTTCTGCAATGCCCCTGGGTAATGGCTCATGTGACCTATCCACTGGACACCTGCTAGCCTGGCTAGCCACACACACACACACACACACACACACACACACACACACACACACACACACACACACACACACACACACACACACACACACACACCTGCTAGCCATGCTGCGCCTGGTGAGGAGCGAGGACCCCTCAGTGCTGACATTTGACAGCAAAGATCTCTGGAGTCAGCCTGCCGGTCTGTTTTCAGTAGCCTTGAAGATAATCAAAGCACTGGTGTTGGTGTACTGTTACTGTTAACCAATTGTCCTGATGCCATGTTCACCATTTCTATATCTAATGATGTAGTCATGACAATAGGAATACCGGTAGATGCAACCGTAAGCTGTTTTTCTTTCTTAGAATCGACATTGTCTGTTTTTTTGTTGTTACGTTAATCTTGTCAAGCTGTGATGTCCTCCAAGGTTTTGGATGCCGATACGCTTAGCATTAGCTAGGTGTGTGCCAGATAAGGTTAGTGTTATGAGTGTTAGAACCAAGTGCCAAACACATCTCAGAGGCTGTCTGTAGCCAGGTTGAACCTCTAGAATGTTGGGTAGGTAAAGGACTGAGGACAGACAACCTGTCTGTGTCTGTGTTGCAGCCTGGTCCCAGATCTGTTTGTGCTGTCTTGTCAACACCTATGGTCATTGTCAAGCCAAATGTTTGGCAAGACAGCTTAAACAGCTCTGGGATCAGGCCACCTATATGTCACAACACAGACATGAATATGTTTGGCATGAGAATGACCATAGTAGTTGGCTCTAAAGTACAGACAGACTTGAGACCAGGCTACACAGTATAGACCCTGTCAGTCACAAGCTTTTAAAAACATGTCCCTACTAACTAAGCAGCTGGCTAGGGAAACATCCTGTATTTGTGTTTCGGCATGCTCAGATGGTCCCATGATGGTTTCCTGGCTGTCAGCCCTCTAAGCCCTCCCCCCTCCCCGCGTGATGTGGAAAAAGGCCCCACTTTTAGCATAATGAAGCGTAGGAACCAATCACTGAGAGCTCAGATGGAATAGAGGGTGACACCTGGTATATTTCCTACTTGGGGACAAAATAAAGGGTGACACCTGGTATATTTCCTGCTTGGGGAGAAGTCTAATGCGGTTTACGTTCACATCCAGTCTCATAACAGAGTAAATAGATACCGGTGGTGCTATCCAGACTCACTTTAACTCAGTAATTTATACAGACAGACACAAACACACATGCACAGAATGCTAGTATGCACGCATGAACAGACACACACACATACTGTGAATGCTTCAGCCCACATTCTCCTAATTTAGTGCTTGCTAATTGATTGATTCATGGAGATCTGTGATTCGCTCCCTGTTTTTCCTTGTCCCTTTATAACCTTTGTTTCCTTTGTTTGAGGTGCGGCTGCCCAGGCGAAGGTGCAGTGAGATAGGTTTGAAGCTGTGGCAGAGTTCCTATGAAGCCTTGGTTTTGCGAAGAGCAGTATTACTTTGATGGAATGATGACTTAAGTTATGCTTTCCCTCCACCTGTACTGAAACCTGTTTTTGTTTGATTTAATTGTTGTTTGTTTTGTGTAATATCATCATGGTTTATGGAAGCCGAAATTGGGAGAGAAATAAATGAATTTGTGAACCATCACCTGCCTCTGGCTTCCTTTCATGTATTTCCACTCAAGCCCATTCTAAAAGAACCTGTGTGGCTGGCCTATGTTATGAGTTATTAAGAGCTCACTATGCGCTTGGTGTAAACCTTGGCTGGTGTAGTCGGATCTATGGTACTGAACTGAGTATATTCACAACTAGGGCTGTGGGGGTAACAAAATTTAGTCAGCCGGTGATTGTCACAACCCCTCTCAGCCAAGGTGTGACATACGTGAAGGTCTACTTCATACACATGTGCACAAACACACACACACACACACACACACACA
The DNA here is from genome assembly GCF_020615455.1 of Coregonus clupeaformis. NCBI lineage: Eukaryota > Metazoa > Chordata > Actinopteri > Salmoniformes > Salmonidae > Coregonus > Coregonus clupeaformis. The sequence goes on from NC_059199.1 coordinate 50,749,350, forward strand.
CAAGCACATACACTAAGGAGATCACTTAGTTTGATGTCGAAGTTAGACCTCCATCCAGGTCCCAAGAATGTCTAGAATTGCCTTCAAACCCAGCCACTAGGGGCAACTGTGAGCGCTATTACCTTCAAGTAGCTAGGTCGCTGTGGACGGGGATCGCGGAGGGTTGCTTCAATCACAGTGCTGTTTTTCTGTTGTAATCCTTTCCCAAACTTTAACCCTTAACCACTCGGAATTCATTCCTAAATTTAACCCTATTTTAACCCAATCCCAAACCTGAACCCTTCATTTAACGAGATGTGAAACCCCCAGTCCGACACCAGTGTTTTTGGTTTCACTTTTGCGGAGTTAGGTAACAGTGTCTCAACTTAAACTTCAAAACTCTATGTTTACCTTGACTTGTTTGGAAAAACATGGACAAACGTCAAATTTGGAAGTCAAACTGTAATACATTGTCATTCACACACGTACATAAGTACATAAGCAAACACTTACAAACACTGGCCTCTATCTCCACACATGCAAACATGCACACAGTGGGCTAACTCAGAGAGGTGATTTTCCGTTAACTACACCCATGGGTAGGTCAGGGTCCAAGACATAATAGTGACAAGCATCAACAAGGGGAAAGTGAATGGGACATCTGTCCTAGGGTGCCATGCTTTTCCACAAAGACTCAGCTTTTTGTCTGACTCCTCTCTTTCTCTACTCTCGCTCTCTCTCTCGGTGCCTCCATACACCTGCTGCCAAGGCTGCTCTCCTCTCCTCTCCAGACTGGCAGGGGGAAGGCTCAGTGCCTCCAGTAGAGCTGTCAATCAAAGCACCAGGGGACCTGGACACATACGCACACGTACACACACACACAGGCAGCCTTTCCACGGCCCTGAAATGTATTGGAGGGTATTTGACCCACTCTGTAATTTCCTGGCTAACATTGGTGTTATTTCTCTCAGTGGGCTTTATTAGATCATTTTGTCAAAGGGTTAATGCTGGAGTACATTTTTATAAGAAAAAATTAAAATGTTCAAGAACTATTATCTTTATAAAGTATACAAAATACCACAAAGCAAAATAAAAAAATAAAAAAACTGTGTGTGTGTGCATAAGAGTTTGTGTGGCCTTCATAAGCCTTTTTACAGCTAAAGTACATTTGCTTCTAGGCCTTTTCAGCTGTGAGTGATTCCTTGTGACGAGAAAATGATGCAGGACAATTTTTCACCCTGTCAGGTAATGAGTGAGAAATACTCTGGAATTGATTATCAGGCAGTAGGAGGAGTCAGTGACATTTGTGAGAGAGAGAGAGAGAGAGAGCGAGAGAGTTGCGATTGTGGTGCTATAGAAAAGCCCACGGTAGTGTCACTCATTCCAGCAGTGCATCATGGCTTGTCTCCCCTAAAGGCATGGGCAGACCGGTAGAATTTTCGAGCATCTGCCGGCCAAGAATACTCTGAACAGAGCGCCGGCGTAATTTGCAAACCGAGCGAAAATTACATCCGTCAGTTGCCCACCGGCGGATGGTCCATATAACACTGCACCGTCAGCAAGCGAACGAACAGGGAATGAACCGCCCCCTACTGAGCAGACCAACAATCGGTCTGGGGAGTTTTCTCCTTAAAAGAACAAACACACACACACACACACACACACACACACACACACAATGCCCACATTAACATACAGCCAGGTAATTTAAATCTAACAAATAGCTCATGAAACTCATGAAATGCAGCTTACCTTTTATTCTCCTGCCTCCCTCTCCACATAAGTGTGCCATGCTCAATTTCCAGCTTCAGTGAGAATGAAGAAAGATAGAAAATTGGAAGTTTGGTTTGAAATGCAGACAGGGCCCGGGCTTTCTGCTTGACGGCCTGTGACATCTCCCCACCACTCTGCTCCGCGCTGTGGCCCTGCAGTGTGTGTGTGTGTCGCCACACTCTGCATGGCAGAATAGGTGCTTGTAATAGAATCCACCTAGAGAAGGATAATTACATTCCCTTCTTCTTTCTCTCATTTCTGTCACCCCACCATCATGGAAAAATCTGAAATAAAATAAAAACACTACAGGGGCACACACACCACACACGCGCACACACACGCGCGCACACTCACACGTGCACACGCACGCACACTACACTGTCTATATGGCTGTCTGTCAGTGTGTCTGGGACAGCATTGCGTCCCTCCTACTCTGGCTGTCACCTTCTTTTACTGCTGGTGGTTTTAATTCCAGGTTAACGTCTGACATCATGCATATTATTACCGGCGGTTGGAACTCCCTGGAGCGCCAGGGAGCCTGTGGCGGAGTGAGTGACATTACAGCAATGTGGAGATGAGAGGGGGATAGGAGGGAATTAGGGTCGAGTGTCACAACGGTTACCAGAGAGAAAGGTGAACATGTAACTGGAGTGCAGAGACGGATAAAACACTAAGGCTTGCATTTTGTTACATGCAAAAGATGTTAAAGATGCAGGGTAGTGCACAGTGCAGTTAAGGAAAGTGGAATTGTTTATTAGACTACATTAAGCTGTTAGTTGTGGAGTGGTTTGTCAATATACCATACAGGGTAGATCAGTGATCTGGGTGTCATATACACTTTTGTCACGGTTTCGGCCGAGGCTGCTCCTCCTCCTTGCTCGGGCAGGCTTCGGCGGTCGTCGTCCCCGGAGTACTAGCTGCCACCGTTGTATGTTTTCGATGTTTGTTTGGTTTTGTCTTATTTGTACACCTGTTTCCGTTTAGTGTTAATTATGTGTCCTATAAGTTCTCGTTTTGTTAGTCGTGTGTTGTGTGTAATTGTTCCGCCTGTCAGCAGGTGCTGTGATTGTTTTGCTCCATTGTTTGGAGAGTTTTCGCACTTGTGTGCGCGCTTATTGTATTTTGGTGTTTACTCACGGTGTGCGTAATCGCTCGCCTCCGGGCTCTTTCGAGGCCTGTTTGTATTTCGTTGTCGTCTACTAAAGTCTGTTGGACGAAGCTTCTGTGTCCTGCGCCTGATTCCTTCACCACATCCACATTCAGCATTCTGACAGAATTACACACCAACTATGGAATCAGCAGGAGCAGCAGCAGCGCCCGAGTCGTTGGAGGAGTGCGTCCGCGGGCAGGACGACAGGATCCATCAAATCGGGACCGCCCTGCAGGACGTGATAAATACTCTGCACCGATGGGAGAACAGAGGGGTACCCACACCTCCACCTACCTCACCACCACCATCGGCCAGTCCGCCCATCCAAGCTCCGGAACCCAGTGGGATTCGGCTCTCGCTCCCGAGGGCGTATGATGGCACCGCTGCCGGGTGTCAGGGGTTCCTCCTGCAGGTGGAACTCTACCTGGCCACCGTACACCCGGCGCCCTCGGGACACGAGAGCATTTCCGCCCTCATCTCCTGTCTCACCGGCAAAGCGTTGGTGTGGGCCAACGCCGAATGGAGGGGGATAGACGCCGCCACTATCACCTATGCGGAGTTCTCCCGCCGCTTCAGGGCCATGTTTGATCATCCACCTGAGGGGAAAGCGGCGGGGGAGCGTCTATTCTACCTCCGACAGGGGAAGAGGAGCGCCCAGGAGTTTGCCTTGGAATTCCGGACTCTAGCGGCGGATGCAGGGTGGAATGAGCGGGCCCTCATCGACCACTATCGATGCAGTCTGCGGGAGGACGTCCACCGAGAGCTGGCCTGCAGGGACACCAACCTCTCGTTCGACCAGTTGGTGGACATGTCCATCCGTCTCGACACCCTGCTGGTCACTCGCGGACGTCCCGAGTGGGGGCCGTCCATTCCACCCTCCAGCACCTCAGAGCTGAGCCCTATGGAGCTCGGGGGTGCTGGCGCTAGAGAGAGGAGGAGAAGGAGCCCGAGGGGGGCCGTCCCCTGCACCAACTGTGGCCGTGGAGGGCACACTGCGGCTAGGTGCTGGGGAGGGTCTCCAGGGGGACGAGACAACAGGCCACGCACTGGGGAGTCCTTCCAGGTGAGTAGGCGCCCCACTTACCCAGAGCTCTCTGTTGTGCACCTATGTATACCTGTCAGTTTTCCACAGGTTGCACCTCATTCCCAGCATAAGGCACTAGTAGATTCAGGCACAGCTGGGAATTTTGTTGATCAGAATTTTTGTGTAAAGTTAGGGATTCCCCTCCTTCCTGTCAATACTCCCTTCCCTGTACATGCACTAGATAGCCGCCCGTTGGGATCGGGGTTGATTAGGGAGGTCACAGCGCCACTTAGGATGAGTACGCAGGGGGGTCATGAGGAAACTATTCAGTTATATCTGATCGACTCTCCTGCGTATCCAGTGGTGCTGGGGCTTCCCTGGTTGATTACCCATAATCCCTCTATTTCGTGGCAACAGAGGGCTCTTAAGGAGTGGTCTGCCCAGTGTGTGGGGCGATGTCTGGGTGTTTCCGTGGGGGCGACCTCGGTGGAGAGTCCGAACCAAGTGCCTGCAATGCACATTCCCCCTGAGTATGAGGAGGTAGCACTCGTGTTTAGCAAGGCGAGGGTGACGCGATTGCCACCTCATAGACAGGGGGATTGTGCGATAGACCTCCAGGCAGGAGCAGCGCTTCCGCGGAGCCATGTGTATCCTCTGTCTCAAGAGGAGAAGGGGGCTATGGAGACATACATAGCCGAGTCTCTGAGACAAGGATACATAAGGCCCTCCACTTCCCCTGCGTCCTCGAGCTTCTTTTTTTGTGAAGAAAAAGGATGGAGGATTGCGCCCGTGTATTGATTACCGTAGTCTCAATCAGATCACTGTGAAATACAGTTATCCACTCCCTCTGATTGCGACTATGACGGAATCATTACACGGAGCGCGTTTCTTCACAAAACTGGATCTCAGGAGTGCCTACAACTTGGTGCGCATTAGGGAGGGCGATGAATGGAAGACAGCATTTAGTACCACCTCGGGTCATTACGAGTATCTCGTCATGCCATACGGGTTGATGAATGCTCCTTCAGTCTTCCAATCCTTTGTGGATGAGATCTGCACATGCAGGGGCAAGGTGTGGTCGTGTACATTGACGACATTCTAGTGTACTCGTCTACCCGAGCCGAGCATGTAGCGCTGGTGCGCCGTGTGTTGAGGAGGCTGTTGGAGCACGACCTGTATGTCAAGGCAGAGAAATGTCTGTTTTTCCAGGAGTCTATCTCCTTTTTGGGTTATCAGTTTTCCGCGTCAGGGGTGAAGATGGAGGTTGACCGTGTGTCAGCCGTGCGTAATTGGCAAACCCCAACCATGGTTAAAGAGGTGCAGCAGTTCTTGGGTTTTGCGAATTACTACCGGAGGTTTATCCGGGGTTTTGGACAGGTGGCAGCTCCCATAACGTCTCTTCTGAAGGGGGGTCTGGTGCGCTTGCAGTGATCAGCTGAGGCGGATAGGGCTTTTGGGAGACTGAAGGGCCTGTTTACTTCGGCTCCGGTGCTGGCGCATCCGGATCCCGCTTTACCATTTCAGGTAGAGGTGGACGCGTCTGAGACCGGTATAGGGGCCGTGCTATCGCAACGGTCCGGCACGCCACCTAAACTCCACCCCTGTGCTTTTTACTCCAAAAAGCTCAGCCCGGCGGAGCGAAATTATGACGTAGGGGACAGGGAGCTGTTAGCCGTGGTACAGGCCCTAAAGGTGTGGAGGCATTGGCTTGAGGGGGCTCAACACCCTTTCCTCATTTTGACTGACCACCGTAACCTGGAGTACATCCGGGCAGCTAGGAGTCTGAACCCTCGCCAGGCTCGGTGGAACATGTTTCTAGCCCGGTTCGTATTTAAAATCACGTACATCCCTGGGTCCCAGAACGGTAAGGCAGACGCCCTGTCCCGGCGGTATGACACAGAGGAGAGGTCCGTTGAGCACACTCCCATACTACCGGAGTCTTGTCTGGTGGCACCGGTAGTGTGGGAGGTCGATGCTGAAATCGAGCGGGAGTTGCGTACCGACCCTAGCCCTCCACAGTGTCCTGTGGGTCGGACGTACGTTCCGCTCGAGGTTCGGGATCGACTTATTTATTGGGCTCACACGTCACCCTCCTCTGGACATCCAGGTATTGGCCGGACAGTGCACTGCCTTAGCGCTAAGTACTGGTGGCCAACGTTAGCCAGGGATGTGAGGGTTTATGTCTCCTCCTGCTCGGTGTGCGCCCAGTGTAAGGCGCCCAGACACCTGCCCAGGGGAAGTTACAACCCCTGCCCGTTCCACAACGACCCTGGTCTCACCTCTCGGTGGATTTTGTTACAGACCTTCCCCCCTCTCAGGGGAATACCACCATCCTGGTCGTTGTGGATCGGTTCTCTAAGGCCTGTCGTCTCCTCCCAATGCCGGGTCTTCCTACTGTCCTACAGACCGCTGAGGCACTATTCACCCACGTCTTCCGGCATTACGGGGTACCCGAGGATATAGTGTCTGATCGAGGTCCCCAGTTCACCTCCCGAGTCTGGAGCGCGTTCATGGAGCGCTTGGGGGTCTCGGTGAGCCTTACCTCGGGGTACCACCCGGAGAGCAATGGGCAGGTAGAACGAGTGAACCAGGATGTGGGTAGGTTTCTGAGATCGTATTGCCAGGGCCGGCCGGAGGAGTGGGCGAGGTATATTCCCTGGGCAGAGATGGCACAGAACTCTCTCCGCCACTCCTCCACCAACCTAACCCCTTTCCAATGTGTGTTAGGGTACCAGCCGGTTCTGGCACCATGGCATCAGAGCCAGATCGAGGCCCCTGCGGTGGATGAGTGGGTGTGGCGCTCGGAGGAGACGTGGAACGCTGCACACGTCCATCTGCAGCGGGCCATCCGTCGACAAAAGGCGAGCGCCGATCTCCACCGCAGTGAGGGGCCGGTGTACGCACCTGGAGATCGAGTCTGGCTCTCGACCAGAAACCTACCCCTCCGCCTGCCCTGCCGGAAGCTGGGTCGGCGGTTTGTGGGGCCTTTTAAAGACCTGAGGAGGTTGAACGAGGTGTGTTACAGGTTACAACTGCCTATTGATTATCACGTTAACCCCTCGTTCCATGTGTCTCTTCTCAGGACGGTGGTAGCTGGTCCACTCCAGGACTGTGAGATAGGAGAGACTCCATCCGACCCCACTGGACATCGAGGGGGCTCCGGCGTACACAGTTCGGTCCATCTTGGATTCGAGACGTCGGATGGGGGGTCTCCAATATCTCGTGGAGTGGGAGGGGTACGGCCCGGAGGAACGGTGCTGGGTGCCGAGGAGGGACATCTTAGACCCGTCTCTCCTGACTGAGTTCCACCGTGGTCATTCCACGCGCCCTGCTCCGCGTCCTCCTGGTCGTCCCGAGGCCGGGGTCGGCGCACGGCTAGAGCCGCGCGTCAAGGGGGGGGTACTGTCACGGTTTCGGCCGAGGCTGCTCCTCCTCCTTGCCCGGGCAGGCTTTGGCGGTCGTCGTCCCCGGAGTACTACGCGCCACCGTTGTATGTTTTCGATGTTTGTTTGGTTTTGTCTTATTTGTACACCTGTTTCCGTTTAGTGTTATGTGTCCTATAAGTTCTCGTTTTGTTAGTCGTGTGTTGTGTGTAATTGTTCCGCCTGTCAGCAGGTGCTGTGATTGTTTTGCACCATTGTTTGGAGAGTTTTTGCACTTGTGTGCGCGCTTATTGTATTTTGGTGTTTACTCACGGTGTGCGTAATCGCTCGCCTCCGGGCTCTTTTGAGGCCCGTTTGTATTTCGTTGTCGTCTACTAAAGTCTGTTGGACGAAGCTTCTGTGTCTTGCGCCTGATTCCTGCACCACATCCACATTCAGCATTCTGACAACTTTACACAATAAAAAGTGGGTTATTGAGGAACTACATTCAGTTTCATTCTACCACCTCATGATGTGTTATGTATCCATATTGGGCTTGTAGTTTCTATGCCATCTTTCTCAAAAGAGGGAGAGGGAGGGAGAGAGAGAGAGAGAGAGAGAGAGAGAGAGAGAGAGAGAGAGGAGTTTTATTACTCCGTCATAGATAATGGAGCCCTCTGGTCTTCTAGTCTTTGATCCTCTGTTCAGAGTGGTCGTTATCTATCAGAGTGAAGTGCAGCAGAGCACCAGGCTCCAAACAGAGAACCAGGGTTGGGGGCTTCAACACGGTGGTCAGACCCACCACAGGGCTCTCTTAGGTGGGCGAGAAGAGAACACTAAGGGGGTGAACATGGACCTCCTCCACAGACCTCCAGGGGGTTTCTCTCCTACCTTTCAGTAGCGGTGTGTGTGTGTGTGTGTGTGTGTGTGTGTGTGTGTGTGTGTGTGTGTACGTGTGTGTCATGGGCCTCCAGCAGCCATGGCGAAGGGGATTTCCATTTGCACTGGTCGAGGAAGGCAAGATGGCCGTCTGCCCAGGACCCAAAAGCCAGAGCATATGCTGCCTTCTTTTCTGATAAAGTTTTAAATGCATTTTTTCTTTTTGACTTTTTCCACATTTTGTGACGTTACAGCCTTATTCTAAAATTGATTAAATAGATTTTCCCCTCATCAATCTACACACAATACCCCATAATGACAAAGCAAAAACTGTTTTTTTGTTGTTTAAATTTTAGCAAATAAAAAATTAAAAATAAACTGAAATATCACATTTACGTAGGTATTCAGACCTTTTACTCAGTACTTTGTTGAAGCACCGCTGGCAGCGATTACAGCATAGAGTCTTCTTGGGTATGACACTACAAGCTTGGCACACCTGTATTTGGGGAGTTTCTCCCATTCTTCTCTGCAGATCCTATCAAGATCTGTCAGGTTGGATGGGGAGCGTCGCTGCACAGCTGTTTACAGGTCTCTCCAGAGATGTTCGATCAGGTTCAAGTCCAGGCTCTAGCTGGGCCTGTCAAGGACATTCAGAGAATAGTCCCGAAGCCACTCCTGCGTTGTCTTGGCTGTGTGCTTACGGTCATTGTCCTGTTGGAAGGTGAACCATCGCCCCAGTCTGAGGTCCTGAGCACTCTGGAGCAGGTTTTCATCAAGGATCTCTCTGTACTTTGCTCCGTTCATCTTTCCCTCTATCCTGACTAGTCTCCCAGTCCCTGCCGCTGAAAAACATCCCCACAGCATGATGCTGCCATCACCATGCTTCACTGTAGGGATGGTGCCAGGTTTCCTCCAGACGTGATGCTTGGCTTCCAGCTAAACAATGAGAAGATTACATTTTATATTATTGTAATATTGTAATAATATAACGGATGAGCTGAGATGTAATCCCAAGTTTAATCAACCCTCTCTGGGAGCTTACATGACCTTTATATTAAAAAGGATAGCTATAATAGAAGTTTCCCAAAAATATGCACTCAAACTATTCTAAAAATGAGTTGGCAGAAGGATGAGGATGAGGGAGGTTTAAATTCATTTCCACTCCTCTGACCACAGAGCTATTTGTTATTTTGTTGACGTAAGTTCATTTTAGATAAAGCTTTAATTAAAAAAAACTGTATGAAAAAGAAAACCAAAAAATATAGTGGGTTTAATTTTTTTTTTCTCCTTAAACTTAATTATATTTCTCAATGCTTCAGTGCGGTTTTCAAGAGCAGCTATCTATGATATGTAATATATAATATTTATGAAGCATCTGCATAATAAAGATAAGGTATTCAATTAACCAAACCGTAAAATAGTCCAGGCTATTAAATATTAATAATTCCAGCATATTGCTTTGATTTCTAACTACTTCATTACTGATCTAGTGTTGTTGTCAGTTAGGTTATTTTCCTCTCCCCTCCTTTTCTAGCCTATGAAGTGTTTACCAAAGCACTTCATGATAGGCCGTAAAATCAAGTAAAACCTTCAAGGTGTCAGAAGAAGAAGAACACCGTTAGTTCCAGGCATATCCAGCGGAACACAGGGTAGGTAGATGTCTCAATCTCTCTCTCTGTTCCCCCATAACTATTCTCTCTCTCTCTCTCTCTCCCTTCCCCAGTTCAGTTGTGTGTCTCTTCCCTCCCTTCCCCAGTTCAGTTGTGTGTCTCTCTCCCTCTCTCTCTCCCATCCCCAGTTCAGTTGTGTCCCTCCCTCTCTCTCTCCCTTCCCCAGTTCATCTCACTCTCTCTCACTCTCTCTCACTCACTCGTTGTATGGTTATTGAAATGCCAAGTGTGAATATTATATAATTCATATGGAAAATGTGCTCTGTCACACATCACACACAGCATATATGTATCCTGTAGAGCAGAGGGATGGAGAGAACAGGGGGATGGAGAGAACAGGGGGATGGAGAGAACAGGGGGATGGAGAGAACAGGGGGATGGAGAGAACAGGGGGATGGAGAGAACAGGGGATGGTGAGAACAGGGGGATGAGAGAACAGGGGGATGGAGAGAGCAGAGGGATGGAGGGAACAGGGGGATGGAGGGAACAGGGGGATGGAGTGAACAGGGGGATGGAGAGAACAGGGGGATGGAGAGAACAGGGGGATGGAGAGAGCCTTTGAGGAAGAGAGGAGGTGTCCGTGTGAGATTGACTTGAAACAAGGGATCATCCATAAAGTATACTGTAAGTGGAGGGGGTGAAGGACAGTCCCAAGGCTGTTAGGATATAAGCAGGTAGGTGATAGAAACGTATCTACACATATATGGTGACCTTCTCTGTCTACAAAAAAGTTGGCCATAACATGAAACACAGGTGGACGAGACAGTTTGGAATATCGCAGCTATAGCAATTGCATGATTGGCAACGCATGGCTTTCCTGACCGTCTCATTGTATCGATTACATATTGTATGTTCCATTCATTGCTTCATTGATTTATTTGTAATCCAATAATGATAATGAAATGGATGTGGGCCCAATTTAATCAAACCCCCATTGCAGTATTTACATGGTAGCTTACGTCAACGTTTTTTTCTATGGCGAGCATGTGCACGTGCCACTAAGGAGTAGTTCCTAACCAAGCAAGATATTCTACATAAACATGACGGCATGAATCCTGTCCTTAGCCTGCCAGTCATGAAGGGAGCAGCAAACCAACCCCTCCTTCAACACTGTCTGCAGCCTTAGATCTAGCCTGAGTAGAAAAAGAGAGAGCGAGAGGGATTTGGGCTCTGGCTCTATGAGGCCAGGCCGGGCACTGCATGGCTGGCCATCACTGGCTGTCTGGCAGCTAGACAACCATAGCCCCCCTCTTATCTGCCCGGTTCACAATCAAGCTTCTCCTACCCTCCTACCTCGCCATGCCGGGTGGTGCATAAGCAATATTTCCACCAGCATCCTCCTCCACACCCTCCCCTGAGATTTATCTGGCTGTTGAAGTAGAAAATGAATATTTTACAGTTCACTTGTCTGATCAATTACCTACAAGCTGTTGCTGTATTTTGTGACTGGTGGGAGAGAAGAGAGAGGAGAGGAAAGGAGAGGAGAGTGTTTGTAGGTAGTATGATAGAGTGGTCCGTAGGGGGAGAGAGAGAGAGAGAGAGAGAGAGAGAGAGAGAGAGAGAGAGAGAGAGAGAGAGAGAGAGAGAGAGAGAGCAAAGGAAGGAAGGAAGGAATTTGTGAACAAGACAGTAGTCTCAAGTGAACCTCTTATTTTCTGTATGCACAGAGCCCTGGAATTGTTGGGAAACAAATTAAAGCTTTCAGATGATAATTAGCCTGGTAATCTGTGGAGGTTACAGACAGTGCTGATTAGGAAATGCTAAGTGTTTCTTGATTCAAGGCCAATAAGAATTTTTCCAAAATTATGTATCCAGGTTGAGATTTACAGTGCCTTCAGAAAGTATTCATACCCCTTGACTTTTATTACAGCCTGAATTTAAAATTATTTAAATCTGGGTTTTTTCTCACCCATCTACATGCAATACCCCATAATGACAAGGTAAAACATGTTTTTAGAAATTGTAGCACATTTACTGAAACTGAAATACAGAAACATCTCATTTACATAAGTATTCACACCCTGAGTCAACACTTTGGCGGCGATTACAGCTTTGAGTCATCTTGGGCATGTCTGTATCAGTTTTGCACATCTGGATTTGGGGGTTTTCTCCCATTCTTCCTTGCAGATTTTCTCAAGTTCTAGGAACACCCTCTGTAGTGCCATGCATATCACTTTTTGAGGATTTGAGGGCCCATAACAAACTTTTTCAACCTCCTGAGGGGGAATAGGCGCTGTCACGCTTTCTTCACGACTGTGCGCGTGTGTGGACCATTTTAAGTCTTTAGTGATTTGGACCCCGAGGAACATGAAGCTGAGGGGATGTTGCCTACCATCACTACCTGGGGTCGGCCCGTCAGGAAGTCAAAGATCCAGTTGCAGAGGGAGGTGTTCAGTCCCAGGGTCCTAAGCTTGGTGACAAGCTTTGGAGGTTACAATGGTGTTGAACGCTGAGCTGTAGTCAATGAACAGATTCTCATATAGGTATTCCTTTTATCTAGGTGGGTGAGGGCAATGTGGAGTGCAATTGAGATTGCATCATCTATGGATCTGTTGGGGTGGTATGCAAATTGGAGTCGGTCTAGGGTGTCTGGGATGATGGAGTTGATGTGTGCCATATCCAGCCTTTCAAAGCACTTCATGTGAGTGCTACGGGGTGGTAGTCATTGCGGCATGAAGCCTTAGAGTTCTTGTGAACAGGAATGATGGTAGTCATCTTAAAACATGTGGGGATTACAGACTGGGACAAGTAGAGGTTGGTGAGTCGAGGGGGAGGTTTTTATGGGGGGGGGGGGGGTCTTGGATGGTTGAGGGGCAGCTCTCGGGGGAACTGTGGGGGGGATATTGGATGGTTGGTGGCTGGAGCTGGAGCTAGAGACTGATGCCCGTTTACATCGTGACGTATTTCATTACGCCGTACGTCATCTTCACAGAGTCTTGCGCTGCTACTGAATGGACAAGTGTAGTGTTTGTAATGTAAGATGGAGTCTCTTGTCAGAGATCGCATTTATTTTGGGAGATTGCAGAATATGACATTTTCGTTCAAGACAGGATAAATACATTGTTTCAGGTGATAATAAAACATGTTTTGTTTAGTTACTTTTTCCGCAACTTGTTTCTCTAACTTTATAGCAAGTCAAGCTAGCTTGCACTGCAGAGCAGTAAAGTTTAAAACATTTCAAAGTATGTGGCGTTCGTCTCGCAACGGAGCCTTCAACCGCAAGGGGGCATTGCGTTTCCACTTGAGAGATAATGTTTGATGTGAATTTTGTTTCACCCATTTGATAGTATAGAGTATAATAACAAACTCATTTAAAAAAAAGTTTTGTTAGACTATAGGCTAATCTTCTCATATTTCAAATATCTGACAAAATGATATGACAATGCAATCTGTTCACCTACTGTATAAGAAACCATCACACGTAGCAGATGTTCATAACAAAATAACCCAAACTACATTGTCAATTGAGTTAAGATTAAGTTAGTGTTAGACAAGTTCTGTCACCCTGTCACAGCATGACATGGACTTAAGCCCCCCCTTTAGAATGGTCACAGACATGTAAAACACAGTCCTTTACCTACTCTGTGATTTCACCATCATCATATTTTTCTGCCAGAGGCTGATTGTCCCTTTGAGGTTAAATTAATGAAGTGTCTGAATTACGTCTCAATCAAACACGTCCATTGTGCCTGCAATCAAATCCACACTGTGATTGTCAGAGGCTGCAAATGTGATGGAGGAAAAGAAAAAGAAGATGGTACCAGCGGGTTTTAACCTCAAAATGACATTCTCTCTCTCATTGATGACATTCAGAATAATAGTTTTTCAGAGGGATTGGAAGAACAAGAAGAAGAACAGGACGAAGAACAGGAAGAAGAACAAGAAGACAAAGAAGAACAAGAACAACAAGAAGAACAAATCAAGTTTTGGGGGGTTTACCATGTCAATGAAATTACGTTGAACCAATGTGGAATAGATGTTGAATTGACGTCTGTGCCCAGTGGGAAAGCACAATTGATCAGGAAAAGCTCCTTTAGTTGGATTTAGAGGCCAGAAACCATGATAGAAATCAGATTGAGTCCAAACCAGGGCATGAGTTCAAACACGACATGGGACAAGAAGTATTACAGGGTAACACTTGATCAATTCTGCCCTGGATAGTGTAAATGAAATCAAACTTTATTCTGGGTATGTTTATAAAAACGGAGATGATACATTAATCCGGATCATAAACATCAGTGGATTACAGAAGTAATCATCAAGTTGGATGAGATTAAAATTTTTCAGACATGTAAGGCAGGTCTGTTGTATTGTTGCTACCAAATAACACTGATGACAATGATGATCCTGTGATCATAGAAATAAGAATTAATAGAATGGGCGTCCCCATTTAAGTCAATGATGGCATAATGGATGGACTGGCGGCCATTGCGAGTGTAGCCATAGGAGCAAAGCAGGAAGTAAAATCAGGAAGTGTATCCATCAATCTGTGCTGTGATTTCTTGAATCAACTCAAATTACATTACAAAAAATGCATTCCATTGCATGAGACACATCAGTTAGCATAATTTGAATGAACATTCTTCATTACCATGGAAATTATTACATCACAATACCAGGCAGCCATTGTGAGTGTACCCATAAGTTTACCAGTCAAATTTCCAGGGTTAGAGGTTCCAAGCCCGTTCTATTTAGCGTGGAACCCCGTATTATCGGCATATTCAACAGTGTTATCTTGTGATCAAGCCATCAAAGTTTTGTGATTATTGGTGTCGTAAGAATGTTAGCTAACGGGTTAGCAATTAGCATGTTTGACATTTCAGTGGAAATACTACTATTATCAGCTTTTTGATAAGCGGTTTAGCAAAAAAAATACGTCCCGTATTATCGGCATATGGTCCCCAGTTATCGGCCACCTTACTATTTTGTTCAATTACAAGATATATCCGTTTAATTTTGTTGAAAAAAGAGACACCAACCTCGTATCCGAAATGTTTACTAGATAGTTGACTAGTTGGCTAGCCTTCCGGTAAAAAATTATGACTTGCCTGTCAACTTTTCATTGCGTAGCCCGGTGCGCCCTCCTGTGGACTCTTAAGAAATTGTTCTTCACCAACATATTCAGTGTTGTAACCAAATAATGTCTCATCGTTTGTTTTACAGATTAATCTTATGTTTTGAGAAAGTAAATAACAGTTGAATACTAAAATATGAGTAATCAAATACAACTTTAATTTCAGTTATGTGTATTGACATAAACAATGAAAACACTGTTGGAGTTTGTGTTGCAGAGATGCACTTGGAAAGTAAAGGAAGAAATACACAAGATGGGTTGAATGAATATATATATTATATTTAGACATTTCTTTTTTTGTACAAATAAATAATTTAATATGAACACAATCAAAACAAACAATTAAATCTCGACCTCCATCCCTATATTGTCACAAAAATCACAATAGAAATCCAGCTCCACCGCTACCTCTGGATCCCACTGCAGACACCTGCAGTGGAACCAGTGCTGGCAGAAGTCACAGCACACCCCATGGCACCTCGGATCTACACTCCTGAGGGGAGCTTGCAGGCGGATCATGCTCTCCGCAGTGAGCACAGCAGGTGGTGTCTTCTTTTATAAAAAATAAAAGAATAATACAATTGATTAATATGGTTTTGCAAAATGTAGAAGTTCTTCAACAACAATAGTAATTGATACAACTGAGAGAGAGAGAGAAAAACAGATTATGAAGTACCTGAGAGTGGTACCATGGGTGGTGTGACCGGTGGAGCTTTTCTCTTCCTTTTCTATGCTGCAGTTTGAGAAAAAGTAGTGTTAGACAGAGCATGTTGCATGAAAACCCTTTTCAACCTTTTTACATCAATACCTCTGGAGGAAGCTGCAGAAGTTTTGGAGGAGGTGGAGATGACTTGAGGGCTGGTGCTATGGACTGTAGATATGTAAAGAGAGATATTTTAGTTTTTTTTACATTGCTGTTTTATAAAACAGATAACAGTCATTTTTTCGTAATTTAACATGTGTTTACCTGTGGAGGTGGCGGTATTCAAATTGCAGGGGGCAGGGACACCAGACGAGGCTGCTATGGTGGTGTGACCAGGGGAGACGGAGGAGGCAGTTGGTCCAGAGGAGGCCGTGTTGCTGGTGACAGACAGGGGGGGGTGGTGTGCATCGTGGTGGTGGTGGACAAAACCGCCGATGATGGCTTGGAGGAGCTGGTGTTTGTAATGGTGGGGTTGAGGGGCCGACGATGGTGTGGCCGGGAGAGTAGGCACGTGGCCATCTTCTGCAGCTGGGGACTCTGGCGGCTCCTACAGGTGTTGCACACTGGGAGGCACTGGTATTGGTGATGCAGCTGTCAGGAGTGGTTCCAGCAGGTGGTCCAGCAGAGGCGATGGCGTCAATGGTCTCATCCATGGCAGCCCTCTCCTGTGCCCTCTGTGTTCTGAGGGCTGCCCGTCGCTCTTTCTCCTCTGCGTCGGCCCTCTCCTTCTCACCCCTCTCCTGCCACTGGCGCGTGTATTCCTCCCCGATGAGGCATGTGGCGACCACAGGGAGTCTTCTGTATCGGTCTAGCCGATACTTCAGGACAGTAAGGATGTGCCCCAGGTCCTTCGCTATCAGCCCCCCCTCTATTAGGGGGTGCTCTTCTAGAGCTAGGGCTGGGACTGGAACAGGGGCTGGGACTGGAGCAGGGGCTGAGGGTCCTCCTGTGGTCACTGGGGAGGAGGTGCTGATGGACGGCATAGTGCTGCTGGTTCCAGGAGAGGCGGTGGTGGGACCCGGTAGGGACCGAGACGACATTAAACGGGACCCATCAACGGTTGAAGGGTCAAAAGGGAAGAGGCCACACTTCTTAAACCCTTCCACCACATAGCGCATGTCCTTGCGTCGCTGGTACGGGTAGCGGAATAATCTGGCAAATTCTGATTTGTTTACCATGTAGGAGTGATCAAAATGGCTAAGGTCTCCAGCTACCTTGGAGAACTCAGCCTTTAAAGGGCAAAAGTATGCCACGTCCAGCGGCTGCAGGACATGGGTGCAGTGTGGTGGAAGACAAAGAAGTATAACCCCTTCCCTTAGTGCCGCCGCGAGCAACCCCGGGTCCATGTGGCTCTTGTGCCCATCGAAGAGGAGAAGGAGAGGGCGCTCCTTCACTGCATGCTTAATGAAGTGCTGAAACCACTTCCTGAACAGGTCCCCGTCAATGTAGCCACTGTTTGACCGTCCATACAAGGCTTGGGGGGGGGTGCCTCCCAGTGTGTAGTGGCCACCGGGGAAACACTTGGGGTAGATGATAAATGGGGGGGATGTCCTCCCCAGCTGCATTGAAGCATGCCAGCACTGTGATGTGCTCCTTGGTCCCCAGAGCCTGCTGGTACATGTGTTTTGCGCCCCGGGGAGCCAGCCCTTTGTGCCTGCTCTGGTCGCTACGAAACCCAGACTCATCGCAATAATAGATTTGTCTGGGTTTCTCCCTCAATCCACTCTCCTCCAAGTGCTTCTCATAAGAAGTGAAGAAGGTGTCCATCGTCGGATGTGTGGCACACTCAGCTCTCCGCCTGTCCAGGGTGTCCGGCCTCCTCATGCTCAGGTTCTTGTGCCTCCTCCTGAACATTTCCCACCACCTCTTCCCCAGTGGTGGGATTGTTTCCCCTGGGTGCCGAAACCTACAATAGAATAGAATATATAATTGTTCATCCAGGATGAAAATGTTTGTTTTGGCATCACCATACACATCCACATTTACATCACACACATTGAGAACAGTCAGTCCACCAATCTACATACATGAACACATAAAACACCAAATACCTGCGTATTTTGTCGGCGTATTTCATCAGCCTCTGTCTGCTGAAGGGGAACCCATGGCTGGCGCAGTAGATACAGTACTGCACCAGAGAATTTTCATCCTCTGGTGCAAGCAATGTGGGTGGTCCACTGCAACAACCATGGGTCACCCGGCCGCTCAGCGTGTCCACCAGGGTCTGCCGAGGTACACCATGCACCTTGGTAGATATGAAAAGAAAACTGTTACTAGCTGATAAAATTCACATACACGTGGTAATCTCCTAAAAACAAAAGATGCCTAAACCTTGGCAGCCTGGTGGATAGCCATCCCTGCCCATCAGTCCACCATGGCATGGAACATGTCCACCTCACTCCACTGCTTCCTCTTGACTTTCTCCATGCTGTGGTGGGAAATACATGTAGTTAAATAACTTGGCATACTATACACATTTTAGAAAGATAACTCAATCTGAATATGTATAAACATTTACATTTCAAAGCTAAGGCATTGAAAGGTGATGAAAGTTTTCATAATAACTGAAAAGTGTACCCACGTTTTTTGTTTGATGTTATCTGTAATGAAAAGTATTGTCCCAATTAGTTTAATATTGATGCATACATTGTAACATTTGACTAAATACTGCCTTTATGTAGCTGTTGTAAGATGAAACATAGCCAACAGTGATAGGTGTCAAAAAGTTCATGGTTCAAAGTTCCAAATACATTTTTGCAGATTGTGCAAAATGCCTCTGTCAGAGGACTCCAATTTTGATACGGTAAAGCTTGACAACATTCAGCTGTTTTCGTGATATGTATTATCTAACGCTTACAATTTCTTTCTTTTTTGCTTACTTAGCAGTTCTATCAACATTTAGCAACTAAGCTAGCAACATTAGAACACCCGTTAGCTATATTTCAAAGGTTGGATATTAAATTTTACAATGTTCCACAAAATGTGTACATATATAACTTTTTTGAAAACTCTCAAAACCTAACTTAACTTACATAAATTGCACTGAAAATCGGTGGTCAGCTAGCTAGAATGGTGTCGTTAGTCGCAAAACGTACTGTTATTTTCCAGTCCATTTAAATGTTGAGCTCGAGGTGATTTTGTCCTCCAACCGCTAGAGAGTGTCTGAAGTTAGGGGGTGTCCGATGTTAGGGGAAAATTAGCTAAGTAGAAAGGGACATGAATACAGTCACAGGTAAATGGCGTTGTAAATGGTGTTGTTTGGCCTGACGCAATAGCGGAGGGTCAGTCAACCCATTTACCTGTGACTGTATTCATGATACAGCACTGCCTCGCATGCCTTATAGCTTTTGCAGTGCATTCGAAAGTATTCAGACCCCTTGACTTTTTCCACATTTTGTTACAGCCTTATTCTAAAATTGATTAAATAGTTTTTTCCCCTTATCAATCAACACACAATACCTCATAATGATGAAGCAAAAAACAGTTTTGACATTTTTGCACATTTATACAAAATAAAAAAACTGAAATATCACATTTACATAAGTATTCAGACCCTTTACTCAGTACTTTGTTGACGCACCTTTGGTAAGTGATTAAAGGCTTGAGTTTTCTTGGTCCTCTGTAGCTCAATTGGTAGAGCATGGCACTTGTAATGCCAGGGTAGTGGGTTCGATCCCCGGGACCACCCATACGTAAAAATGTATGCACACATGACTGTAAGTCCCTTTGGATAAAAGTGTCTGCTAAATGGCATATTATTATTCTTGGGTATGGCGCTACAAGCTTGGCACACCTGTATTTGGGGAGTTTCTCCCATTCTTCTCTGCAGATCCTCTCAAGCTCTGTCAGGTTGGATGGGGAGCGTCGCTGCACAGCTATTTTCAGGTCTCTCCAGAGATGTTTGGGCTCTGGCTGGGCCAGTCAAGGACATTCAGAGACTTGTCCCGAAGCCACTCCTGCGTTGTCTTGGCTGTGTGCTTAGGGTTGTTGTCCTGTTGGAAGGTGAACCTTCACCCCAGTCTGAGGTCCTGAGCGCTCTGGAGCAGGTTTTCATCAAGGATCTCTCTGTACTTTGCTCTGTTCATCTTTGCCTCAATCCTGACTAGTCCCTGCCGCTGAAAAACATCCTCACAGCATGATTCTGCCATCACCATGCTTCACTGTAGGGATGGTGCCAGGTTTCCTCCAGACGTGACGCTTGGCATTCAGGCCAAAGAGTTCAATCTTGGTTTCATCAGACCATAGAATCTTGTTTCTCATGGTCTGAGAGTCCTTTAGGTGCCTTTTGGCAAACTCCAAGCGGGCTGTCATGTGCCTTTTACTGAGGACTGGCTTCTGTCTGGGACTCTACCATAAAGGCCTGTCATGACTCTCCTGGGTGAGGATCAAAGGCCTCAGATCAACTAGGCAAATGGCGGACAACAACCAGACCCTCTCACCCACAGAAGAGGGGAGGGGGGCTGGGCCGTTTTTGACACTTTACATTTACATTTACATTTTAGTCATTTAGCAGACGCTCTTATCCAGAGCGACTTACAGGAGCAATTAGGGTTAAGTGCCTTGCTCAAGGGCACATTAACGTCATTTAGCAGACGCTCTTAGCCAGAGCGACTCACAAATTGGTGCGTTCACCCTATAGCCAGTGGGATAACCACTTTACAATTTGGGGGGGTTAGAAGGAATACTTTATCCTATCCCATGTATTCCTTAAAGAGGTGGGGTTTCAAATGTCTCCGGAAGGTGGTGAGTGACTCCGCTGTCCTGGCATCGTGAGGGAGCTTGTTCCACCATTGGGGTGCCAGAGCAGCGAACAGTTTTGACTGGGCTGAGCGGGAGCTATGCTTCCGCAGAGGAAGGGAGCCAGCAGGCCAGAGGTGGATGAACGCAATGCCCTCGTTTGGGTGTAGGGACTGATCAGAGCCTGAAGGTACAGAGGTGCCGTTCCCCTCACTGCTCCATAGGCAAGCACCATGGTCTTGTAGCGGATGCGAGCTTCAACTGGAAGCCAGTGGAGTGTGCGGAGGAGGGGGGTGACGTGAGAGAACTTGGGAAGGTTGAACACCAGACGGGCTGCGGCATTCTGGATGAGTTGTAGGGGTTTAATGGCACAGGCAGGGAGGCCAGCCAACAGCGAGTTGCAGTAGTCCAGACGGGAGATGACAAGTGCCTGGACCAGGACCTGCGCCGCTTCCTGTGTAAGGCAGGGTCGCACTCTCCGAATGTTGTAGAGCATGAACCTGCAGGAGGCGGGTCACCGCCTTGATGTTGGCGGAGAACGACAGGGTGTTGTCCAGGGTCACGTCTAGGCTCTTCGCACTCTGGGAGGAGGACACAGCGGAGTTGTCAACCGTGATGGCGAGATCATGGAATGGGCAGTCCTTCCCCGGGAGGAAGAGCAGCTCCGTCTTGCCAGGGTTCAGCTTGAGGTGGTGATCCGTCATCCATACTGATATGTCTGCCAGACATGCAGAGATGCAATTCGCCACCTGGTTATCAGAAGGGGGAAAGGAGAAGATTAGTTGTGTATCGTCAGCATAGCAATGATAGGAAAGGCCATGTGAGGATATGACAGAGCCAAGTGACTTGGTGTATAGGGAGAAAAGGAGAGGGCCTAGAACCGAGCCCTGGGGGACACCAGTGGTGAGAGCACGTGGTGCGGAGACAGCTTCCCGCCACGCCACTTGGTAGGAGCGACCGGTCAGGTAGGACGCAATCTAGGAGTGAGCCGCGCCGGAGATGCCCAGCTCGGAGAGGGTGGAGAGGAGGATCTGATGGTTCACAGTATCAAAGGCAGCAGACAGGTCTAGAAGGACAAGAGCAGAGGAGAGAGAGTTAGCTTTAGCAGTGCGGAGAGTCTCCGTGACACAGAGAAGAGCAGTCTCAGTTGAATGACCAGTCCTGAAACCTGATTGGTTTGGATCAAGAAGGTCATTCTGAGAGAGATAGCAAGAGAGTTGGCTAAAGACGGCACGCTCAATAGTTTTGGAAAGAAAAGAAAGAAGGGATACTGGTCTGTAGTTGTTGACATCAGTGGGGTCGAGTGTTGGTTTTTTGAGAAGGGGAGCAACTCTCGCTCTCTTGAAGACGGAAGGGACATGGCCAGCGGTCAAGGATGAGTTGATCAGCGAGGTGAGGTAGGGGAGAAGGTCACCGGAGATGGTCTGGAGAAGGGAGGAGGGGATGGGGTCAAGCGGGCAGGTTGTTGGGCGGCCTGCAGTCACAAGTCGCAGGATTTTATCTGGAGAGAGGGGGAGAAAGAAGTCAAAGCATAGGGTAGGGCAGTGTGAGCAGGACCAGCAGTGTCATTAGACTTAACAAACGAGGATCGGATGTCGTCAACCTTCTTTTCAAAGTGGTTGACGAAGTCATCCACAGAGAGAGAGGGAGGAGGGGGAGGATTCAGGAGGGAGGAAAATGTGGCAAAGAGCTTCCTAGGGTTAGAGGCAGATGCTTGGAATTTAGAGTGGTAGAAGGTGGCCTTAGCAGCAGAAACAGATGAAGAAAATGTAGAGAGGAGGGAGTGAAAAGATGCCAGGTCGGCAGGGAGTTTAGTTTTCTTCCATTTCCGCTCCGCTGCCCGGAGCTCTGTTCTGTGAGCTCGCAATGAGTCATCAAGCCACGGAGCTGGAGGGGAGGACCGAGCCGGCCGGGAGGATAGGGGACACAGAGAGTCAAAGGATGCAGAAAGGGAGGAGAGGAGGGTTGAGGAGGCAGAATCAGGAGATTGGAGGGAGAAGGATTGAGCAGAGGGAAGAGATGATAGGATGGAAGAGGAGAGAGTAGTGGGAGAGAGAGAGCGAAGGTTGCGCCGGCGCATTACCATCTGTGTAGGGGCAGAGTGAGTAGTGTGGGAGGAGAGTGAGAGAGAAAAGGAAACAAAGTAGTGGTCGGAGACATGGAGGGGAGTTGCAGTGAGATTAGTAGAGGAGCAGCATCTAGTGAAGATGAGGTCAAGCGTATTGCCTGCCTTGTGAGTAGGGGGGACGGTGAGAGGGTGAGGTCAAAAGAGGAGAGAAGTGGAAAGAAGGAGGCAGAGAGAAATGAGTCAAATGTGGACATAGGGAGGTTGAAATCCCCCAAAACTGTGAGGGGTGAGCCATCCTCAGGGAAGGAACTTATCAAGGCGTCAAGCTCATTGATGAACTCTCCAAGGGAACCTGGAGGGCGATAGATGACAAGGATATTAAGCTTAAATGGGTTAGTGACTGTGACAGCATGGAATTCAAATGAGGAGATAGACAGATGGGTTAGGGGAAAAATTGAGAATGTCCACTTGGGAGAGATGAGGATTCCTGTACCACCACCCCTCTGACCAGATGCTCTCGGGGTATGCGAGAACACATGGTCAGACGAGGATTGTAAATTAGGCAGGAGGGGAATCTCTCCCTTGCTCTTCTGTGTTGGTACAGGAATGTGCTTTGTCTCCAGAATACTTTTGCCGCCAAAACTTTTACGTCCAAAAAGTGAACACTGGATCAATATTTCCAACATCAGAATGTGGGGAATGGTCAGTGGGGATCTAAAGACTAATCATGTCATATTGTTAATTATTTTGTGATGTCAAAAAAATATATATAAAGAAAATACTGTAATTTGGAAAGTATACACATTTATCTGTCAAGTTTACATCCAATATGTTGTGTATACAATATGGAGAATTACGAGAGTATTTTTGTTAAGATAGGAATGGGATTTTAGTTTTCTAACGAGATCATAGGTTTTCATATAAGCTATGCACGGTGACTAGACACGCCCCGAGTGAGCTCAGAGACCATGTCAGCAAGTAGGAATGCCCCTTTTACCAGAATGCATAAAAATCCTTGGTAACAAATACCATCAGACCAGAAAGCGTGGAGCTGTGGCTACACGGCTTAAAATGGTTAGACCAGAAAGACCAGAAAGCGTGGAGACCGTAGTCCACACATTTGAAATGGTTAGAACGAGGTGAAGAAGATAAACTCACTAGACCAGAACATTGCCAGTTTGCAGCTGTGTGTGTAAAGTGATCTAGAACTTTGACTAAAGACACAAGGTGGGAAGGAGAAAATCCCATCTCAGACAATCACAGAGTATCTGCTCTGAGTACACTCCACTACAAGCCAGAACAAAGAAGAAGGACATTGTGACCTCTGGTGGACAATCTGAGTCTTACAAGTGAGCTGAGCGAAGACCCAGCCAAAACCACCTTTCCAAGAGGGCTTGGGTCAACAGAGATAGATGAGCGGCAAACACGTAAATACATTCATTGGTTTCTTACTCCAAAACGGGTGGTGGTTCGTGAGCAAAGTATTATGATTACTTCGAGGGTAGCTTCCAAATGTATCAACGATAAGTTTGACTCTTTGTCTCTCCCGCTCCCTCTCCCTATCTACCCCTCCCTCTTTTGATAACCAAGCGGTCATGTGTTGTTAGTCCACTGGGGACTCTTTCTCATGTATTAAGTATGTATGTATTTTCTGTTATTATTTAGTTAGCTAGTAAATAAATAATTAAGCCAATTTGTGTAGTGCTAAATCATAAATAAAGCTGGGGTTCTTGTGGATCCAAGAATTCTGTGACAATTCAGAATAATAATATGCCATTTAGCAGACGCTTTTATCCAAAGCGACTTACAGTCATGCGTGCATACATTTTTTTGTATATGGGTGTCCCAGGGATCGAACCCACTACCTTGGCGTTACAAGCACCATGCTCTACCAGCTGAGCTACAGAGGACCACAATGGATCATGACAACTGATAAGAGGCAATGATTAATACATTGACTGTTTAATACATATTGATAGGTAAAGACCTTTAGAGTTTAATTCGGGAAATTGTAACTCTTAAAACATTGCTAGCAAGAAACGCCGATTGGGTTGAACGTGAGATGTCGTTAGTAAACCCGTTCCCTATCAGAAGGGGACCCTGTGTGCTGGGAAGTGAATATTCCGGTACAAGACAGGCTAGCTTGCGTTAGATGCTAAGCTAACAAAGGGAGAGCAGACATTTTCCTTTGTTCACTGCCAAATGGATGGAAGTTCCGCCTCCTCGGGACTCCCGTTTGATTTCAGCTTTCTGCGATCAGTGACCCCTGGTGGTGAAGAATCGGCAGTAATTTTTGGGAGAAAAGCAATCTGTGAGGTTAAAACGTGCTCTCACATTTGTAACAACTGGTTACACTTATGATATCTCAACTGATTGGATATCGTTGTCTCATTCAATTTAACAAGGAAGTTAAATTGCCAAACAAACCTTTTTCAGGTTGATCATTTGGATAAGGTCCATTAATTTGTTCTAACCAATGAGACATTTTAAACTTTTCCACATTAACCTAGATACAGCGACGCCTTCAGGTTAATTAATGTTTAATTCCCAGATAGCCTATACAGGTATGATTAATCATTAACATTGATTAATCAGTTAAATGTGCCTTTGCAAATTAATTCACGTAAAACTCCCACATTACTGATCCGGTATGGATGATTCATTAACGTCTATAAATAGATTAAAATAGTTTTGCAGCTTCCAACAACTCAAAACCCAAACGTCTGTTTTTAATAATGTGCAAGCTATCAGAGGGGGTGGTCCCCATTCCCCCGCTAATTAGTGAACCCTCACCCTTAAAAGGATTGATCGCTGACCTCAGCAGCGAAATGAACCCTAACTATACCATTAGCGAAAAAACAGCAGTAATTGCAACAAACGCCCTCCATTAGGCGCAGGCCTTGTAAAGGTTCTCTCCAGTTTAGCCCTGATGTATGACCACCAGCAGAGATTGACATCAGTCCAGTACCGCAGTGCACAGCAGAAGCACGAGCAAGAAACGGTTGACATGAAGGGACAGGTGGAAATAACAGGGAAACGAATGACAAAATCAGAAAAGGGAAAAATACTGCTAGCCGTGGAACTGCGTTTGAAAACGGAACAATTAAAAGTAATGACAAACTTATGACGACGAACGAGCAAACTCTTCAACAACATCGTATTCTACAGGAACAACTCGATTTAGCCAAAACTAAATATGATGAAGTCCACGCAAAACTTGATAAATCTGATGAGTTATCTACAAAAAGGAGCGCACAACTTGATGACATGCATGCAGTTTTGATTAACGTTACTCAAAGCAATAATGTTCTAGTCCAAATGCTGCAGACCAAAGACGATCAGTTAATGAACACAATGACCAAGTTGGATGACAAAAACAAAGCTGTCATGAAGGCAAAGGGTGGCTATTTTGAAGAATCTAAAATCTCAAATATATTTTGATTTGTTTAACACTTTTTTGGTTACTACATAATTTGATGTGTTATTTCATAGTTTTGATTTCTTAACTATTATTCTACAAAATAGTAAAAATAAAGAAAAACCCTTGAATGAGTAGGTGTGTCCAAACTTTTGACTGGTAGTGTATATTTGCGAGAAAAAAACAAATATATGGGGGATTGGAAGTGATGCAGACAATTACATCGATGGAAGTTACAATCTATCTGCAATATTAAAGCTTATCTACCCCCTACATAAAAAAAAAAAAACTATGCGGCTGCCGACATCTCATACAAAGGGTCCTACCTTTTCATTTGTGCCTCGGTTACCAACACCAACCACTGGTGGGGGGGTCCCGAGACTTCCCCACGAGAACAGAGAGGAGCGGACAAGCCCCTCGATGGAGATAACCTTAGAACACATCTGAGATTTACATTTTACATTTTAGTCATTTAGCAGACGCTCTTATCCAGAGCGACTTACAGGAGCAATTAGGGTTAAGTGCCTTGCTCAAGGGCACATTTACGTCATTTAGCAGACGCTCTTATCCAGAGCGACTACAAATTGGTGCATTCACCCTATAGCCAGTGGGATAACCACTTTACAATTATACTTTTTTTTTTTTTTTTTTGGGGGTAGAAGGATTACTTTATCCTATCCCAGGTGTTCCTTAAAGAGGTGGGGTTTCAAATGTCTCCCGGAAGGTGGTGAGTGACTCCGCTGTCCTGGCGTCGTGGGGGAGCTTGTTCCACCATTGGGGTGCCAGAGCAGCGAACAGCTTTGACTGGGCTGAGCGGGAACTATGCTTCCGCAGAGGAAGGGAGCCAGCAGGCCAGAGGTGGATGAACGCAATGCCCTCGCCTGGGTGTAGGGACTGATCAGAGCCTGAAGGTAGGGAGGTGCCGTTCCCCTCACTGCTCCATAGGCAAGCACCATGGTCTTGTAACGGATGCGAGCTTCAACTGGAAGCCAGTGGAGTGTGCGGAGGAGGGGGGTGACGTGAGAGAACTTGGGAAGGTTGAACACCAGACGGGCTGCGGCATTCTGGATGAGTTGTTGGGGTTTAATGGCACAGGCAGGGAGCCCAGCCAACAGCGAGTTGCAGTAATCCAGACGGGAGATGACAAGTGCCTGGATTAGGACCTGTGCCGCTTCCTGTGTAAGGCAGGGGTCGTACTCTCCGAATGTTGTAGAGCATGAACCTGCAGGATCGGGTCACCGCCTTGATGTTAGCGGAGAACGACAGGGTGTTGTCCAGGGTCACGCCAAGGCTCTTCGCACTCTGGGAGGAGGACACAACGGAGTTGTCAACCGTGATGGCGAGATCATGGAACGGGCTCAGGTGTCCCACACTGGTTGTAAAAATGTCCAGTGGACTTTCCACCTCCGAAAACGAACGGTAACAATAATCGTTCCTTGCCATGTGTAGTCTCAACTACAATGGAACTAGTAAAATGCTCTAATCATGTGTTCCGGTAGGATAACATTTAGGAAAAAAATCTGTAGGATAGCTGGTCCCTTTGGCTACCAGTAACAATGCCAGCAACAGTCAGTCCAGCCACAGTCAGTAAGAAGGTTAGAGACCTAACAAGTCCAATTGCCCTTGACAACAGAGACAGAGAAGGTTGTAGTCACTCAGGTTGCAACACGTGGAAGGGAATCTTCTAAGACACTGTTCTGATGGTTAACACACATGCCACTAATAAATAGAACCCTCCATTCAGGAGGGAAGTTATTAGAAGTCATGAACCATGATCACACCGCGTACGACTGGTTCAGTGCTTATAGAGTACTTCCGTCGTGAGGTTAGCTCCTCCGTGGATAACATAGCTATGAAATAGACTCCTTCATACCTATCCCCACTACAATGGTGTAAGACACATTGACTTGTAGTAAAACCACTATAGGCATATAGCTTGGCATATAGCTTGAGGTCGGCACAGATTCTTACTGACACACGTCATTGACTTGGAAATTATCTGATGACGTCAGACTCATTCTGAACAGGTTGCAGCCTACCAGGATACTTGGTTTTCCTTCCCTTGGCATGTGCGCTGATGTAAGCATAAATGCACAAGTACATCAGAACATTTAATGACGATTTATGCTAGGATCACTTAAGGGTGCAAGCAAAATACCAGCCTTGGTAAAGTTGAACATTTACCTTGAAGCCCTTTGACTCTACAGCTACATTAAATCACCAGTTTCTCCCCAGAGGTCCATAGGTCATCCCTGTAGACTGTCTGAAGCTAGTGCCTTACAGCTGTAGACTTATCATGTAGTTATCATTTTAGGATTTTTTATTTATTTTTCACTTTTATTTAACCAGGTAAGCCATTTGAGAACAAGTTCTCATTTACAACTGCGACCTGGCCAAGAAAAATGCAAAGCAGTGCGATAAAAACAACAACACAGAGTTACATATGGAGTAAACAAAATATACAGTCAATAACACAATAGAAAATCTATATACAGTGTGTGCAAAGGTAGTAAGTTATGGAGGTAAGGCAATAAATAGGCCATAGTGCAAAATAATTACAATTTAGTATTAACACTGGAGTGATAGATGTGCAGAAGATGATGTGCAAATAGAGATACTGTCACGGTTTCGGCCGAGGCTGCTCCTCCTCCTGGTTCGGGCAGGCTTCGGCGGTCGTCGTCCCCGGAGTACTAGCTGCCACCGATCTATGTTTCATGTTCGTTTGGTTTTGTCTGGATGTTGTACACCTGTGTCTTGTTAGTCCTCGTTAGTGTCCTATTTAGTTCTCGTTGTGTGTGCTTGTCGTTGTGTGTGATTGCGCTTCTGTTTCGTGTTGGAGCTACTATTTCCCTCCAGTGTTTTGGAGAGGTTATTTTGCACATGTTTGTGCGCCGTTTGTTTTGTCGCCTGTGTGCGCCGTGTATTCGCCTTCTGGCTTTTTGTGCTTTTGTCTTTTGTGAATATTGCACTAAAGCCTTTGGACTGAGCCTCTGCGTCCTGTGCCTGATTCATACACCACACCCACCTTCAGCACCCTATGACAGAATCACACACCATAATGGAATCAGCAGGATCGGCAGTGACGCCTGTGTCGCTCGAGGAGCATATCCGTGGGCAAGATGGCCAGATAAGACAACTGGAGACCGCTCTACAGGACGTAATCAACACCTTGCACCGATGGGAGGCCAGCAGGGTACCCACACCTCCACCTACCCTGTCCACCCCATCGGTCGGTCCACCAGTCCCAGGTTCGGAACCCAGGGGGATTCGGCTCTCGCTCCCGAGGGCGTATGACGGAACAGCTGCCGGGTGTCAGGGGTTCCTCCTGCAGGTGGAGCTCTACCTGGCCACTGTACACCCGGTGCCCTCGGGACACGAGAGCGTTTCCGCCCTCATCTCCTGTCTCACGGGCAAGGCGTTGGAGTGGGCTAACGCCGAGTGGAGGAAGATGGACGCCAACACCATCACCTACGCCGAGTTCTCCCGCCTCTTCAAGGCCGTGTTCGACCATCCACCGGAGGGCAAAGCGGCGGGGGAGCGTCTAGTCCATTTGAGACAGGGGAGGAGGAGCGCTCAGGCGTTCGCTCTAGAGTACCGGACTCTAGCGGCGGATGCAGGGTGGAATGAACGGGCTCTCATCGACCATTTTCGATGTAGCCTACGAGAGGACGTTCAACGTGAGTTGGCCTGCAGGGATACCCATCTTACCTTCGACCAGTTGGTCGATATGTCCATCCGTCTGGACACCCTGCTGGCCACCCGTGGACGTCCCGAGGGGAGTCCGTCCATTCCGCCCTCCGGCATCTCCGAGCCGAGCCCTATGGAGCTCGGGGGTGCCGGCGCTAGAGAACGGAGGAGGAGGAGCCCGAGGGGGCCTGTCTCCTGCACCAAGTGCGGTCGTGGAGGGCACACTGCGGCCAGGTGCTGGGGGGGCCTCCCAGGTGAGTAGACGTCCCACTTACCCAGAGCTTTCTGTTGCGCACTTTTGTATACCTGTTGGTTTTCCACAGGTTGCACCTCATTCCCAGCATAAGGCGCTAGTAGATTCAGGCGCAGCTGGGAATTTTGTTGATCGGAAGTTTTGTTTAGAGTTAGGGATCCCTCTCCTACCTGTTGACAAACCTTTTCCCGTTCATGCCTTAGATAGCCGCCCGTTGGGGTTGGGGTTGATCAGGGAGATCACAGCGCCACTTCGGATGTGTGCGCAGGGGGGTCATGAGGAGACTATACAGCTGTATCTGATCGACTCTCCTGCGTACCCAGTGGTGCTAGGGATTCCCTGGTTAAGCACCCATAACCCTGCTATTTCGTGGCAACAGAGGGCTCTCGATGGGTGGTCTGCTCAGTGCGAGGGGCGATGTCTGGGTGTTTCCGTGGGGGCGACTTCGGTGGAAAATCCAAACCAAGTGCCCGCACTGCACATTCCGCCTGAATATGGGGATTTAGCTCTCGTGTTTAGCAAAACTAGGGCGACGCAGTTGCCTCCTCATAGACAGGGGGATTGTGCGATTGATCTCCAGGCAGGAGCAGCGCTCCCCACGGAGCCATGTGTATCCTTTGTCTCAAGAGGAGAGAAAAGCTATGGAGACTTACATAGCCGAATCTTTGAGACAGGGATACATTCGGCCCCTCCACTTCTCCCGCCTCCTCGAGCTTCTTTTTGTGAAAAATAAAGATGGAGGGGTTGCGCCCGTGCATTGATTACCGTGGTCTCAATCAGATTACTGTGAAATACAGTTATCCACACCCTCTGATTGCGACCATGACGGAGTCATTGCATGGAGCGCGGTTTTTCACAAAACTGGATCTCAGGAGCGCGTATAACTTGGTGCGCATTAGGGAGGGTGACGAATGGAAGACAGCGTTTAGTACCACGTCAGGTCATTTCGAATATCTCGTCATGCCATATGGGTTGATGAATGCTCCATCAGTCTTCCAATCCTTCGTAGATTACATTTTCCGGGATATGCAGGGACAAGGGGTGGTCGTGTACATTGATGACATTCTGGTGTACTCGTCTACCCGAGCCGAGTATATAACCCTGGTGCGTCGTGTGTTGAGGAGGCTGTTGGAGCACGACCTATATGTCAAGGCAGAGAAATGTCTGTTTTTCCAGGAGTCGGTCTCCTTTTTGGGTTATCGGTTGTCCGCGTCAGGGGGTGAGAATGGAGGTGGATCGTGTGTCCGCTGTGCGTAATTGGCAAACCCCAACTACTGTAAAAGAGGTGCAGCAATTTTTTGGGCTTTGCGAATTACTACCGGAGGTTTATCCGGGGGTTTTGGACAGGTGGCAGCTCCCATCACGTCCCTTCTGAAAGGGGGGTCCGGTGCGCCTGCAGTGGTCAGCCGATGCGGACAGGGCCTTTAGGAGACTGAAGGACCTGTTTACGTCGGCTCCCGGTGCTGGCGCATCCGGATCCCGTCATTACCCTTTCAGGTTGAGGTAGACGTGTCTGAGGCTGGTATAGGGGCCGTTCTCTCTCAACGGTCCGGCACGCCACCTAAACTCCTCCCCTGTGCTTTTTACTCAAAGAAGCTCAGCCCGGCGGAGCGTAACTATGACGTTGGGGACAGGGAGCTGTTGGCTGTAGTTCAAGCCCTTAAGGTGTGGAGGCATTGGCTTGAGGGGGCTCAACACCCTTTCCTCATTTTGACTGACCATCGGAACCTGGAGTACATCCGGGCAGCGAGGAGACTGAACCCTCGCCAGGCTCGATGGAGTATGTTTCTCACCAGGTTCGTATTTAAAATCACGTACATCCCTGGGTCCCAGAATGGTAAGGCGGATGCGCTGTCCCGGCGGTATGACACGGAGGAGAGGTCCGTTGAGCCCACTCCCATACTACCGGAGTCTTGCCTTGTGGCACCAGTGGTGTGGGAGGTCGATGCCCGAAATCGAGCGAGCGTTGCGTCCGACCCCAGCCCTCCACAGTGTCCTGAGGGTCGGAAGTACCGTTCCGCTCGAGATTCGGGATCGACTCATTTACTGGGCTCACACGTCACCCTCCTCTGGACATCCGGGTATCGGCTTGACAGTGCATTGCCTTAGCACTAAATACTGGTGGCCCACTTTGGCTAGGGATGTGAGGGTTTATGTCTCCTCCTGCTCGGTGTGCGCCCAGTGTAAGGCGCCCCGACATCTGCCCAGGGGTAAGTTACAACCCCTGCCCGTTCCACAACGACCATGGTCCCACCTCTCGGTGGATTTTGTGTCAGACCTTCCCCTCTCTCAGGGGAATACCACCATCCTGGTCGTTGTGGACCGGTTCTCTAAGGCCTGTCGTCTTCTCCCTATGTCGGGTCTTCCTACTGCCCTACAGACCGCTGAGGCCCTATTTACCCACATCTTCCGGCATTACGGGGTACCTGAGGATATAGTGTCTGATCGAGGCCCCCAGTTTACCTCCCGTGTTTGGAGAGCGTTCATGGAGCGTTTGGGGGTCTCGGTTAGCCTTACCTCAGGGTACCACCCGGAGAGTAACGGGCAGGTAGAACGTGTCAACCAGGATGTGGGTAGGTTTCTGAGGTCGTATTGCCAGGACCGGCCGGAGGAGTGGGCACGGTACATTCCCTGGGCCGAGATGGCCCAGAACTCTCTCCGCCACTCCTCTACCAACCTAACCCCCCTTTCAATGTGTGTTAGGTTACCAGCCGGTTCTGGCACCTTGGCAGCAGAGCCAGATCGAGGCCCCTGCGGTGGATGATTGGATGAGGCGCTCGGAAGAGACGTGGAACGCTGCCCACGTCCACCTGCAGCGGGCCGTCCTTCGTCACAAGGCGCGCGCCGATCTCCACCGCAGTGAGGGGCCGGTGTACGCACCCGGAGATCGAGTCTGGCTCTCTACCAGAAACCTACCCCTCCGCCTGCCCTGCCGGAAGCTGGGTCGGCGGTTTGTGGGGCCCTTTAAAGTCCTGAGAAGATTGAACGAGGTGTGTTATAGGTTACATCTACCTGTTGAGTATAAGAATATTAACCCCTCGTTCCATGTGTCTCTTCTCAGGCCGGTGGTAGCTGGTCCACTCCAGGACAATGAGATAGGGGAGACTCCTCCGCCCCCACTGGACATCGAGGGGGCTCCGGCGTACACCGTTCGGTCCATCTTGGACTCTAGACGCCGTATGGGGGTCTCCAGTATCTCGTGGAGTGGGAGGGGTACGGCCCGGAGGAGCGGTGCTGGGTGCCGCGGAGGGACATCCTAGACCCATCTCTCCTGTCGGAGTTCCACCGGGACCATCCACGCGCGCCCTGCTCCGCGTCCTCCTGGTCGTCCCCGAGGCCGGGGTCGGCGCACGGCTGGAGCCGCGCGTCAAGGGGGGGTACTGTCACGGTTTCGCCCGAGGCTGCTCCTCCTCCTGGTTCGGGCAGGCTTCGGCGGTCGTCGTCCCCGGAGTACTAGCTGCCACCGATCTATGTTTCATGTTCGTTTGGTTTTGTCTGGATGTTGTACACCTGTGTCTTGTTAGTCCTCGTTAGTGTCCTATTTAGTTCTCGTTGTGTGTGCTTGTTTTTGTGTGTGATTGCGCTTCTGTTTCGTGTTGGAGCAACTATTTCCCTCCAGTGTTTTGTCGCCTGTGTGTGCCGTGTATTCGCCTTCGGGCTTTTTGTGCTTTTGTCTTTTGTGAATATTGCACTAAAGCCTTTGGACTGAGCCTCTGCGTCCTGCGCCTGATTCATACACCACACCCACCTTCAGCACCCTATGACAGATACTGGGGTGCAAATGAGCAAAATATATAACAATGTAAATAACAATATGGGGATGAGGTCGTTGGGTGGGCTAATTACAGATGGGCTGTATACAGGTGCAGTGATCGGTAAGCTGCTCTGACAACTGATGCTTAAAGTTAGTGAGGGAGATAAGTGTCTCCAGCTTCAGAGATTTTTGCAGTTCGTTCCAGTCATTTGCAGCAGAGAACTGGAAGGAATGGCGGCCAAAGGAGGTGTTGGCTTTGGGGATGACCAGTGAGATATACTTGCTGGAACGCATAATACGGGTGGGTGTTGCTATGGTGACCAATGATCTAAGATAAGGCGGGGATTTGCCTAGAAGTGATTTATAGATGACCTGGAGCCAGTGGGTTTGGCAACGAATATGTAGTGAGGGCCAGCCAACGAGACCGTACAGGTCACAATGGTGGGTAGTATATGGGGCTTTGGTGACAAAACGGATGGCACTGTGATAGACTACATCCAATTTGCTGAGTAGAGTGTTGGAGGCTATTTTGTAAATGACATCGCCGAAGTCAAGGATCGGTAGGATAGTCAGTTTTATGAGGGCATGTTTAGTGAAGGAGGCTTTGTTGTGAAATAGGAAGCCGATTCTAGATTTAATTTTGGATTGGAGATGCTTAATGTGAGTCTGGAAGGAGAGTTTACGGTCTAACCAGACACCTAGGTATTTGTAGTTGTCCACATATTCTAAGTCAGACCTGCCGACAGTAGTGATTCTAGTCGGGTGGGCGGGTGCAAGCAGCGTTCGGTTGAAGAGCATGCATTTAGTTTTACTAGCCTTTAAGAGCAGTTGGAGGCCACGGAAGGAGTGTTGTATGGCATTGAAGCTCGTTTGGAGGTTTGTTAACACAGTGTCCAATGAAGGGCCAGATGTATACAAAATGGTGTCGTCTGAGTAGAGGTGGATCAGAGAGTCACCAGCCGCAAGAGCGACATCATTGATATACACAGAGAATAGAGTCGGCCCAAGAATTGAACCCTGTGGCACCCCCATAGAGACTGCCAGAGGTCCAGACAACAGGCCCTCTGATTTGACACATTGAACTCTATCTGAGAAGTAGTTGACCAACCAGGCGAGGCAGTCATTTGAGAAACCAAGGCTATTTAGTCTGCCAATAAGAATGCGGTGATTGACAGAGTCAAAAGCCTTGGCCAGGTGAATGAAGACGGCTGCACAGTACTGTCTTTTATCGATCGCGGTTATTATATCGTTTGGGACCTTGAGCATGGCTGAGGTGCACCCATGACCAGCTCGGAAACCAGATTGCATAGCGGAGAAGGTACGGTGGGATTCGAAATGGTCGGTGATCTGTTTGTTAACTTGGCTTTCAAATACTTTCGAAAGGCAGGGCAGGATGGATATAGGTCTGTAACAGTTTGGATCTAGAGTGTCACCCCCTTTGAAGAGGGGGTGACACTCTAGTGACACTCTTTCCAATCTCTAGTGACACTCTTTCCAATCTCTGGGGATCTCAGACGATACGAAAGAGAGGTTGAACAGGCTAGTAATAGGGGTTGCGACAATTTTGGCGGCTAATTTTAGAAAGAAAGGGCCAGATTGTCTAGCCCAGCTGATTTGTAGGGGTCCAGATTTTGCAGCTCTTTCAGGACATCAGCTATCTGAGTTTGGGTGAAGGAGAAGCGGGGGGGTTTGGGGGCATGGGCAAGATGCAGTGGAGGGTGCAGAGCTGGTGGCCGGGGTAGGGGTAGCCAGTTGGAAAGCATGGCCAGCCATAGCAACATGCATTTTGAAATTCTCGATTATTGTAGATTTATCGGTGGTGACAGTGTTTCCTAGCCTCAGTGCAGTGGGTAGCTGGGAGGAGGTACTCTTATTCTCCATGGACTTTACAGTGTCCCAAAACTTTTTGGAGTTAGTGCTACAGGATGCACATTTCTGTTTGAAAAAGCTAGCCTTTGCTTTCCTAACTGATTGTTTATATCTGTTCCTGACTTCCCTGAAAAGTAGCATATCGCGGGTGCTGTTCGATGCTAATGCAGTACGCCACAGGATGTTTTTGTGCTGGTCAAGGGCAGTCAAGTCTGGGGTGAACCAGGGGCTATATCTGTTCTTAGTTCTGAATTTTTTGAATGGGGCATGCTTATTTAAGATGGAGAGGAAAGCACTTTTGAGGAACATCCAGGTATCCGCTACTGAGGGAATGAGGTCAATATCCATCCAGGATACCCGGGCCAGGTCAATTAGAAAGGCCTGCTTGCTGAAGTGTTTTAGGGAGTGTTTGACAGTGATGAGGGGTGGTCATTTGACCGCAGACCCATTACGGACGCAGGCAATGAGGCAGTGATCACTGAGATCCTGGTTGAAGACAGCGGAGGTGTATTTAGAGGGCAAATTAGTCAGGATGATATCTATGAGGGTGCCCATGTTTACGGATTTAGGGTTGTACCTGGTAGGTTCCTTGATAATTTGTGTGAGATTGAGGGCATCTAGTTTAGATTGTAGGACGGCCGGGGTGTTAAGCATATCCCAATTTAGGTCACCAAGCAGTACGAACTCTGAGGATAGATGGGGGGCAAGCAATTCACATATGGTGTCCAGGGCACAACTGGGGGCTGAGGGGGTCTGTAGCAAGCGCCAACAATAGTGCTCTAAGCAACACACCGCTAAGTAGGAATGCCTTAGTAATGACATTAGAGACAGTGTCATGATAGAGTCATTTAGCCAAGACCGTGGACGTACAGTTGAAGACGGAAGTTTACATACACCTTAGCCAAATATATTTAAACTCAGTTTTTCACGATTCCTGACATTTAATCCTAGCAAAAAATCCCTGTCTTAGGTCAGTTAGGATCACCACCTTATTTTAAGAATGTGAAATGTCAGAATAATAGTACAGAGAATGATTTATTTTCTGCTTTTATTTCTTTCATCACATTCCCAGTGGGTCAGAAGTTTACATACACTCAATTAGTATTTGGTAGCATTGCCTTTAAATTGTTTAACTTGGGTCAAACGTTTCGGGTAGCCTTCCACAAGCTTCCCACAATAAGTTGGGTGAATTTTGGCCCATTCCTCCTGACAGAGCTGATGCAACTGAGTCAGGTTTGTAGGCCTCCTTGCTCGCACACACTTTTTCAGTTCTGCCCACACATTTTCTATAGGATTGAGGTCAGGGCTTTGTGATGGCCACTCCAATACCTTGACTTGACTTTGTTGTCCTTAAGTCATTTTGCCACAACTTTGGAAGTATGCTTGGGGTCATTGTCCATTTGGAAGACCCATTTGCGACCAAGCTTTAACTTCCTGACTGATGCTGCTCTTGAGATGCTGCTTAAATATATCCACATAATTTTCCTTCCTCATGATGCCATCTATTTTGTGAAGAGCACAGTCCCTCCTGCAGCAAAGCACCCCCACAGCATGATGCTGCCACGCCCGTGCTTCACGTTTTGGATGGTGTTCTTCGTCTTGCAAGCAAACCCCATTTTTCCTCCAAACATAACGAGGTCATTATGGCCAAACAGTTCTATTTTTGTTTCATCAGACCAGAGGAGATTTCTCCGAAAAGTACGATCTTTGTCCCCATGTGCAGTTGCAAACCGTAGTCTGGCTTTTTTATGGCGGTTTTGGAGCAGTGGCTTTTTCCTTGCTGAGTGGCCTTTCAGGTTATGTCGACATAGGACTCGTTTTACTGTGGATATAGATACCTTTGTACCTGTTTCCTCCAGCATCTTCACAAGGTCCTTTGCTGTTGTTCTGGGATTGATTTGCACTTTTCGCACCAAAGTACGTTAATCTCTAGGAGACAGAACGCGTCTCCTTCCTGAGCGGTATGACAGATGCGTGGTCCCATGGTGTTTATACTTGCATACTATTGTTTGTACAGATGAACGTGGTACCTTCAGGCGTTTGGAAATTGCTCCCAAGGATGAACCAGACTTGTGGAGGTCTACAATATTTTTTCTGAGGTCTTGGCTGATTTCTTATGATTTTCCCATGATGTCAAGCAAAGAGGCACTGTGTTTGAAGGTAGGCCTTGAAATATATCCACAGCTACACCTCCAATTGACTCAAATGATGTCAATTAGCCTATCAGAAGCTTCTAAAGCCATGACATCATTTTCTGGAATTTCCCAAGCTGTTTAAAGGCTCAGTCAACTTATTGTATGTAAACTTCTGACCCGCTGGAATTGTGATACAGTGAATTATAAGTTAAATAATCTGTCTATAAACAATTGTTGGAAAAATGACTTGTGTCATGCACAAAGTAGACGTCCTCACCGACTTGCCAAAACTATAGTTTGTTAACAAGAAATGTGTTGAGTGGTTGAAAAATGAGTTTTAATGACTCTACCTAAGTGTATGTAAACTTCCGACTTCAACTGTATGTAAATAAGGTATCTGTTTTTTATTTCTAATAAATCTGCAAACATTTCTAAAAACCTGTTTTCGCTTTGTCATTATGGGGTATTGTGTGTAGATTGATGAGGGAAAACATTTATTTAATCAATTTTAGAATAAGGCTGTACCATAACAAAATGTGAAAAAAGGGAAGGGGACTGAATTCTTTCAGAATGAACTGTATAAAACTGTTACCAACATGTTAAAATAACAATGAATTAAATATTTTCATGAAAACATTATTTTATTAAGTAAATTAATACAATTTAATTCTTCCACCAGAAGATTTAGTCCTGAATAAAATCTGTTCGTTCATTTGGTCATGTTGCAACCCAGTCCTTAATTATTTTTGCATAGTTGCCGAATCGGGTGGATGTGGTACTCGTTAAGAAAGCACCGAATTGGGAGGAAATGGTACTCGCTAAGAAAGCAGCTTTACACAAGTAGGTCCCTATTACTAGTCTGTTCAACCTCTCTTTCATAACGTCTGAGATCCCCAGAGATTGGAAAGCTGCCGCGGTCATCCCCCTCTTCAAAGGGGGTGACACTCTAGATCCAAACTGCTACAGACCTATATCCATCCTGCCCTGCCTTTCGAAAGTATTTGAAAGCCAAGTTAACAAACAGATCACCGACCATTTCGAATACCACCGTACCTTCTCCGCTATGCAATCCGGTTTCCGAGCTGGTCACGGGTGCACTTCAGCCACGCTCAAGGTCATAAACGATATTATAACCGCAATTGATAATAGACAGTACTGTGCAGCCGACTTCATCGACCTGGCCAAGGCTTTCGACTCTGTCAACCACCGCATTCTTATTGGCAGACTAAATAGCCTTGGTTTCTCAAATGACTGCCTCGCCTGGTTCACCAACTACTTCTCAGATAGAGTTCAGTGTGTCAAATCGGAGGGCCTGTTGTCTGGACCTATGGCAGTCTCTATGGGGGTGCCACAGGGTTCAATTCTTGGGCCGACACTTTTCTCCGTGTATATCAATGATGTCGCTCTTGCTGCTGGTGACTCTCAGATCCACCTCTACGCAGACAACACCATTTTGTATACATCTGGCCCTTCATTGGACACTGTGTTAACAAACCTCCAAACGAGCTTCAATGCCATACAACAATCCTTCAGTAGCCTCCAACTGCTCTTAAACACTAGTAAAACTAAATGCATGCTTTTCAATCGAACGCTGCTGGCACC
This sequence comes from Coregonus clupeaformis, assembly GCF_020615455.1. Lineage (NCBI taxonomy): Eukaryota > Metazoa > Chordata > Actinopteri > Salmoniformes > Salmonidae > Coregonus > Coregonus clupeaformis. Next base: position 50,788,487 of record NC_059199.1, read on the forward strand.
CGCCCACCCGACTAGAATCACCACTCTCGACGGGTCTGACCTAGAGTATGTGGACAACTACAAATACCTAGGTGTCTGGTTAGACTGTAAACTCAACTTCCAGACTCACATAAAGAATCTCCAATCCAAAGTTAAATCTAGAATCGGCTTCCTATTTCGCAACAAAGCCTCCTTCACTCATGCTGCCAAACATGCCCTCGTAAAACTGACTATCCTACCGATCCTTGACTTCGGCGATGTCATTTACAAAATAGCCTCCAACACTCTACTCAGCAAATTGGATGTAGTCTATCACAGTGCCATCCGTTTTGTCTCCAAAGCCCCATACACTACCCACCACTGTGACCTGTACGCTCTTGTTGGCTGGTCCTCACTACATGTTCGTCGTCAAACCCACTGGCTCCAGGCCATCTATAAATCACTGCTAGGCAAATCCCCGCCTTATCTTAGCTCATTGGTCACCATAGCAGCACCCACCCGTAGTCTGCGCTCCAGCAGGTATATCTCACTGGTCATTCCCAAAGCCAACACCTCCTTTGGCCGCCATTCCTTCCAGTTCTCTGCTGCCAATGACTGGAACGAATTGCAAAAATCTCTGAAGCTGGAGACTCTTATCTCCCTCAATAACTTTAAGCATCAGTTGTCAGAGCACCTTACCGATCACTGCACCTGTACACAGCCCATCTGAAATTAGCCCACCCAACTACCTCATCCCTATATTGTTATTTATTTTGCTCTTTTGCACCCCAGTATCTCTATTTGCACATAATCTCTTGCACATCTAGCATTCCAGTGTTAATACTATTGTAATTATTCTGCACTATAGCCTATTTATTGCCTTACCTCCATAACTTGCTACATTTGCACACACTGTATATATATTTTCTGTTGTATTTTTGACTTTATGTTTTTTTACCCCATATGTAACTCTGTGTTGTTTTTATTGCACTGCTTTGCTTTATCTTGGCCAGGTCGCAGTTGTAAATGAGAACCTGTTCTCAACTGGTTTACCTGGTTAAATAAAGGTGAAATAAAAATAAAATAAAATGGTCAGCCACATATTTAGCTTACGTTGATTGCACTAAATTGTTTTTGGGCTCTTTTAGTGGTCACTGTATTAGACTAAGTATAGGTGATTTGATGATGTTGAAATGGTGCTGGAATAGTGGAGGCTGCTCTTTTTTTCTTTGCGACTTGCGCTAACTCTCCGTGGTTCTAAATCAATAGTTGTTTAGTAGTTTGAAAATGTTGGAAACATTAACTTGATTGACCATGCTGTAGGTCATGTAACTGTTTGTTACATGCAATATGCTTTGTGGACTCCACTGGACAGATGTTGCTCTCCGGTTTTGTGATGAAACAAAGGTGTGGTTGAATATATTCTGCCACTGTGTCTTCTTATTGTCTCGGACTTAGGCCTATATATCCCGGTCGCAAGTCATATAAACTAACAGGTTATAGAGCGAACAACGCAATTATCACGAAACATTGGTTGTAATATGGCTTTTTTCTGGCTTGGCTTCCCCAGTGATTTTACATACGCACCACTACTGGTCTGGAAGCAAGGGGAAATTATGTGCGAGTTGGGATAAATACAAGAGATGATTCGGACATCAACATGAACATGATATTCTTATGAGGCGCAGTGATAATTTTCAGATGGAAGTTAACAGGCATAGTGTGCCTGTGAAGGTCAATATAGCACGGCTTGGAACGCTGCTTGTCCAATCAGCATCCAGGATCCAAACAACCAGTTTCATAATCATTCTTATTTCTATGCCTGTGACTGAGGGTAGCCAGATAATGAACTCTACTGTAACACTCCACTGTTAGAATTGTCTCTCACACAATATAGTTTTACCCTTACCTAATTCCTCCGCTGGCCTCTCTTTGATCTATCCTTTTCCTAGGCTTTATTTTTGGTCAGATTTTATTACATAGGATGAAGAAATAAAATGCTACAAAAACGCAATCATATTATAAAGACATGTTAGGGTTTGACTCTCGTTTGATGAGTATTTCTTGTATATGCCATCGAGTTTCAGAATCATCCAAATCAATTTTGCGAATGTCTGCTCCAGCTAAAACAGAGGAAAAGGCCACTCAGTGGGGGGTCCTTTTGTCTGCCTAAGCCCCGATCATATCAAACTCCCTGTGGTCCATGGCCAATATGCAGTAACGATGATTCTCTCTGAGGAAGAGAGATGCAACACATGCCTCCAATATACTTACTAATAGTTACTGTAGAGTTTTGCCTATTCTATTTAAGTTGTGTAGCCAGACTCGTCTTTCAGAATGCATTACTTAAAAAAACTATGAAAGGATTCTCTGGTGGACTGGACACCCATGGAAATCTGAATGACATGCCACTGCCATTCAAATCTGTACTGTCCTAGAATCAGTAATACCAGTGTTCCATCTACATGTATAAGGGCTGGGGGAAAACCCTATTACCGGTTACATCTGCATGCTGCTGAATTGTTTTATGCTTGGTGCGTCAGGCCTATAGTGCTCATTCTCAAAGAAAGCCCTCATGCCATCTCTTCTAGTTCATCAAATCAACACAGCCCAAACTAATTGATTGTTCACTCTGTCAAACAGCATATCACGGTCCTTCACCCCAAACAGATTGTCACATCATTGTTGATGCAATCAGATTGCATCAACAATGTTCCAGGAAATGTTTGCGTTCCATGTGAATTCCTGATTATTTTCTTGTTTCCCTATGTGATTGGATCAAACAATCCTATAGCGATAGATTGAAGGTACCAACCCTTATTTTACAAACACAACAGGATCATGATAGCTTAAATTTGTCAAATTTATATTTTACATCCTTAGCATCACAGTATTGTTGAGTATTAATCAGTATTGAAAAACGTATTAATACATATTTGTATTTACGTCCAGTTAAATTGTTCGGTTTGGTTAACACTATATTTGAAGAGCTAGCCAAGAAGCTACGTGTCCCAATTAAAGCCGAAGAAGGTCGTTAAAAAGTTTGCATAATTTAACACAGCATGGGTCCATCAAAGGTGTAAGGATAAGATAGATAACAGCATGCTCGCTTCAGTTTAATACGCCAACAATCCTAAGACCAAAAGTGTGTATTTGTTCATTTCTTCTACCACATAATTGATCATTTTGCTTTCTTTTCTCTCCATGTTTTTTATTCTGATCTTCCCCGACCCCGTGTTGCTTCCCAAATGGAACCCTATTACCTTTATAGTGCACCATTTTGTTTTACCAGAGACCTGTGAATAGTAGTGCACTATAAAGTGAATAGGGTGCCATTTGGAATGCACACCTTGTGTGGTGTGGCGCTAGGCTAGCTGACTTTAGTTCAGCTCTCTCTCCGAGGTGATGACTTCGATGGCGAGAGGCTCAGCCAGAAGGAGGTCCAAGATAACAGACACACAAAATAGGAAACACACACAGAACGAACCAACGCAGAGTGCCTGGCACGTTTCCGCCTTTGTAAGTTCCAAAACTAATTTAGCCTCAAAATGCTTTATGAAAAATCAAAAGGGACTTTTCATAAAGCGGAACTAATTTATCTATACCCCACACTTTGAACATAATTAGCATTCTCTCTTCTAAATCACCTAATTCGTTTTTGCTTATTAAATTAAGATTGGTGTTGGGATTGTCATCATGATAAACAGCGCTGTGCTGTTCTTTTATCTGTCGGCAGACCGGCTGAGTTCTGACAGAGCAGATCAGGAAGATTTACCTTCCTGTTTCAGTCTCAAGAGGAATACCAGAAGGTGTCACTTCCTAATGCTAGTTCATACAACTACTGGACAGCAATAATAAAATACATTGGATTAGAGGCAAAATACCAAATTGCATCATGTTCACAGTTTTCATCTTCAGACTGATGCTCGCCGCAGCCTTATTGTGTTAGAGAAACCTCCCTAGGAGGTGTTGATGTGTTGAACTGAGCACTGGGAATGAGAAGTACATAACATTGATTATATTAATTGGATTATTAAGACACACAGGGCAAAGCTCAGCAGGATAGATCAACCCTCAAGTCAGAAACTAAAGCAAGAGAGAGAGAGAGAGAGAGAGAGAGAGAGAGAGAGAGAGAGAGAGAGAGAGAGAGAGAGAGAGAGAGAGAGAGAGAGAAGCTTGGGAGAAGGAGAGAGAGGGATCTCTCTGCGGTTGGTTCTCAGCAGGATAAACAGTAATCAAGCAGTTCTGCCCTGAAACTAAACTTGTTGACTTGAGGAGAGAGTGAGGGTTTGGTAATGAAAGAGAAGAGGGGACAGAAGAGGGGAGCGAGGTAGTGAGAGAAAGGGATGGGGAGAAGGAGAGAGAGGGAAAGGGTAGAGAGCTGGAGAGACAGATCGACAGAGAGAAATAGAAATAGAAAGAGAGAGAGAGAGAGAGAGAGAGAGAGAGAGAGAGAGAGAGAGAGTAGAGACAAACACAGTGAGAGAGATAGACAGAAAAAAAAGAAGGAAATAGATAGAAAAAAGAGGCAGAAAGAGAGGGAAAAGAATTGCAGAGTGAGAGAGGAAAAGAGAGCAGAAGAGAGAGAGAGAGAGTAGCTTCCTGCTGATGGAGTGTTCCGCTGGCCGTTTGGAGCGAACCCAGATAAACAGAGTAGCCCAGGGCATGCTGGGTAGTTGTGGAGAGAGAGAGCGAGAGAGAGAGTGTGCGAGAGACCGCGAGAGAGTGAGAGAGAAAGAGAGAGAGAGAGAGGCTATGTTATAGTAGAACATCTCCTCCTGTCCTCAAGTGGGGCTTACCATATTTGCATCTTAGTCGCATTCGCTTTGAAGATTCAAAGCTTCCTCTTCCTCTCCTCTCTCTTTGCATAGCCTGTGCTGGACATTATGGAGCTGTTGCTGTGTGCATGCGTGCATGTGAGGGTTAATGTGTGTCTGTTGGTGAATGTGTACATGTGTCCGTGCAAACACATCTTTACATGTTTGTGTATGTGTATGTGTACACTGAGCAATACATCACCATCATCAATGGTGTCTATTTTTTTTTCTTTGACTGGAAACACAACACATGAATGATACTTCAGCAGATTATCTATTTTTTATGGTTCCCTCTGCCGGTTACACCTGCAAAAAACATTTACTGCACATTGTAACCATATTTATGTTGGCTATGTTTGTTTATTTACCATATACAGACATCTATGACGACACAGATTTAGACAAGTAAAAACGAATAATACTGAAGTATTTGATGTCTCATCCTGTCAATACAATGCTAGATCTCTACAGTAAACTTGAGTAAAAAGCGAAAGATTAAACAAAATATTTTTTTCAATAGGGTCAAAAAAATCAAAGCCGTAAAATGAGGAATGGTTACCACCATGCAGAAAATGTGCACATTTTATGTGCGCAAGTTAATTATGCCACTTCAGAGGAAGCTTGTGAAAGGATAAGGAAAGCTGCATAAATTTAGCTGTAATCCAGGCTGGCAGAACTCATTTGCAGGGATAGGCTTATCTGAGCACTGCAGCTTTCTCACAAAATTAACCTTGGATATTTGGGCTCAATTCAGCCAGCGTTTGATTCTCCCTCTCCACTGCTCTCTCTCTCTTTCTCCCTCTCTCTCTCTCTCTCTCTCTCTCTCTCTCTCTCTCTCTCTCTCTCTCTCTCTCTCTCTCTCTCTCTCTCTCTCTCTCTCTCTCTCTCTCTCTCTCTCTCTCTCTCTCTCGCTTTCTCTCTCTCTCTCTCTGTCTCTCTCGCTCGCTCTCTCTCTCTCTCTCGCTTTCTCTCTCTCTCTCTTTCTCTAGCTAGCTCTCCATCAATCTCTCTCTAGCGCTTGCTCTCTCTCTCTCTCTCTCTCTCTCTCTGTCTCTCTCGCTCGCTCTCTCTCTCTCTCTCTCTCTCTCTCTCTCTCTCTCTCTTTCTCTAGCTAGCTCTCCATCAATCTCTCTCTCAATCCCCCTCTCCCTCATCTCTCATTCAATACACGTCAGCTCTCTCTCTCTCTCTCTCTCTCTCTCTCTCTCTCTCTCTCTCTCTCTCTCTCTCTCTCTCTCTCTCTCTCTCTCTCGCTCTCAGAGGCTCTATGTATTACACAGTGAATACAGCAGGCTGTTGAGAGTTTATCACTGCAATGTTTGACTAAATAAACAAGCAAAAGCCCACCTCTTCTCTGTGTGAGTGTGTGTGTGTGTGTGTGTGTCAGAACTACTCCCTCTATTCCTCCCAGGGAATAAAGGAGAGAACGCGTCTCTCTCCATGTCTCTACCAGTCCTGCTTCTTCTTCTTGGCAACATTGCAATGAAACAGTTAGGCAGGGGAGCAGGCCCATTGTCTTGCTATTCGTTAGGTTTAGTCTGTTTACTGTCTGTGTGGCGTCTCATGTTGTTTTCTTGTGCTGAAGACAAAACTAATCTTGAGAACTCTGTTGCTTTGGATCCAACATTAAACAGGCCAATTCACACTGCTTTAGTTCTATGCTAGGAAGAACAGACAGAACATGTATGCCTATATGGACCAAATATGGGTCAATTTTGGGGTCCACGTTGAGGATTCTTGTGGGGAAAGTCTTGAAGATGCTTTTATGGATCTCTCTGTATGTCTTCCACTTCCTATAGTATGTGAATACTGTGCCCAAACTCTCTGAACTGATGTTTATCAGTCAGTTCCATGGTAGAATGTTTACTTAAAATATGGCAGCCTCTTCAGAACTGCATCTGCCAATTAGCTACCCTAAGAATGCTCATTCGGCCAATCAGCTATCCTTAGAATGCTCTATCATGCCTGTCCTTTTGACAGGCTACTGATGGGAAGACAGGAGCAGGTGACCTTTGACATATATACGTTTTTCAACATTGATGTGTCCGTGTGTCATTAACATATGCAGTATGGTATCTGTTCAGTGCCAAGACTAATTGTCAACAGATTTGGATCATGTATTCAATAAATCATACTCATAAATGGTTACCAATTTACTCATAATTTACAGAAGGATGTTGTATAAAATATGTATTATTTGTACCTTTGAAACAACGTCAGACCTTCAACGTTATATCCACTAAAAAAACTATAGGCTGGGCAGCACCTCCTACTGGATAGTTTATCTATCTACAGCTATCATTTGGTCTCCCATCAAAGGTTTTAACCAAGCCCTGCTTAATTTTTTTAAGATACCTTTTCCACATTTTGTTACGTTACAGCCTTATTCTAAAATTGATTAAATACATGTTTTCCTCATCAATCTACACACAATACCCCATAATGACAAAGTGAAAACAGGTTTTTAGAAATGTATTAAAAATAAAAACAGAAATACCTTATTCATTCAGAGACTTGTCCCGAAGCCACTCCTGCGTTGTCTTGGCTGTGTGCTTAAGGTCGTTGTCCTGTTGGAAGGTGAACCTTCGCCCCAGTCTGAGGTCCTGAGAGCTCTGGAGCAGGATTTCATCAAGGATCTCTCTGACTAGTCTCCCAGTCCCTGCCGTTGAAAAACATCCCCACAGCATGATGCTGCCACCTCCATGCTTCACCGTAGGGATGGTGCCAGGTTTCTTCCAGACGTGACACTTGGCATTCAGGCCAAAGAGTTCAATCTTAGTTTCATCAGTGTAACGATCCCGGCAGTCTGAGTCGGGTCCTGTCTGTGGACTAGTTTTTTCTGCTCGGGATCTCCAGTTTCCCGAGGGTTCTGGAACGCTCCGGGGAGCTCTCTTGATTTCCGCACCTGCATCCCATCAGCAATCTGCACACCTGGTCCTGATCATCACCCTTCTTAGGCTCTGGCCTAACATCCATTCCCTGCCGGATCGTTAGCCATGAACATCACTCGTCCGGAACCTTCATCCAACCTCTGCCTGGTGGTCGGCGGCTGCCGAGCCATGATTGGATCAACCACTGCACCCCCAACAACTAATCAACGCCGCCCGCTCTGTTCCCTGGATTATTCAGCATCACTCTTGAATTTGTAAATAAACACTCACCTTCGTTTCAACTTACCTTGTCCTGGTCTGCTTCTGGGTTCTGGCTTTGTAACTCGTGACAGAACGATCCGGCCAGTAATGAACCCAGCGGACCTGGACTCTGTTCGCCATGCCATTACCCATCAGGAGAAGATGTTGGGCCATCATAGCACGGAGCTACAGGAGATCGCGTTGGCAGTTCGGAACCTTTCTACCGGTCTGACGGAGGTCCAGAACCAGCGCAAGTTTCCGGTGGAGGATCCACTACCGGTCTCACCCATCTCGCCTGCCGCGTCTGGAGCGGTGTCCTTCCGTGAGCCCAAGGTTCCGACGCCGGATAAATATGAGGGGGAGCTGGGAAGATGCCGTTCTTTCCTTATGCAGTGTGGGTTAGTGTTCGATCTACAGCCCTACTCTTATGCCACAGACAAGGCTAGGATAGCCTTTGTGATTGAGTTGCTGCGTGGTCGAGCGCTGGAGTGGGCTTCAGCCGTTTGGGAACGACAAGACCCCTGCATGGCTTCATACCAGGGGTTCACGGCCGAGATGAGGAAGCTTTTCGACCATTCCGTCCGAGGGAGGGACGCAGCTAGGCGCCTGTTTTCGCTTCACCAAGGAACTCGCAGCGTGGCCGACTTCGTGATCGAGTTCAAGACGTTGGCTGTGGAGAGTGGGTGGAATGAGGAGTCTCTGCAAGCGGCCTTTTACCAGGGTCTGTCGGAGCAGCTCAAGGATGAGTTGATCTCCTATCCGGAGCCTAGTGACCTGGACAGCTTGGTAGCCTTGTCTATTCGGGTGGATAATCGAGTCCGAGAGCGAAGGAGGGAGAAGCAATGGGGTCCGCCCAATCGATCAGCTTCTCAGTTCCCAGTCGGGTCGGGTGGTGGACCAGAACACGTCGATCATTCTCCACCACAAAGGATTAGTGGAGAGGTCTTCTCTCCCGATTCTGAACCCATGCAAGTGGGGCGGCACGGGTTAACCAAGGAGGAGCGTCAACATAGACGTAAGACCAACTGCTGCCTCTACTGTGGTAGCTCGGGACATTACATCTCCACTTGTTCCCGGCGGTCGTCAAACTGCCCGGCTCGCTAAAGTTGGGAGGACTTTTAGCGAGCCAGTTTCAACCTCTCAGTACCTCTGTCAGACCCCGTTTCCCGGCTACCCTTGTGAACAGGAATCAGAGCTTAGCGATTAACGCTTTTATCGATTCAGGTGCCGATGGAAGCTTTCTTGATGCCGAGGTGGTGGAACAGCTGGGGCTTTCCAAGGAGCAATTGCCGGAAGCCATTGAAGCGACCACTCTGAACGGCAGTAGTCTGGCACGTATCACGATGAGGACTGAACCGGTTAAGATGCTGTTGTCGGGGAATCATTCGGAGATGATTTCATTCTTCATTCTGCCGTCTTCCCATGTTCCTCTGGTCCTTGGATACCCCTGGCTGAAGGAACACAATCCCACGTTCGATTGGGTGACGGGCAAGGTAACGAGTTGGAGCCTTGATTGTCATGCTAACTGTCTCAAGACTGCCTGTCCCCATTCGGTTCCCAGTCAGGTGATTGAGGCTAAACCCCCAGATTTGTCCCTGGTTCCCGAGACATATCACGATTTGGGGGAAGTGTTCAGTAAGCAGAAGGCTCTGTCACTCCCTCCCCACCGACCATATGATTGTGCCATCAACCTGTTCCCTGGAGCTGTCTACCCCCAAGGGAAGGTTATACAGTATCTCCCGCCCTGAACGTGAGGCTTTGGAGACCTACATCAAGGAGTCCCTAGCTGCTGGTCTCGTTCGTCCCTCGTCATCACCCCTGGGGGGCAGGATTCTTCTTTGTGGGTAAGAAGGATGGCTCTCTTCGACCGTGTATTGATTATCGGGGGTTGAATGACATCACGGTCAAGAACAAGTATCCCCTGCCCTTGATGAGTTCTGCCTTCGACTCCTTACAGGGTGCTACGGTGTTCACCAAGCTAGACCTACGCAATGCGTATCACATGGTCCGGATCAGAGAGGGAGACGAGTGGTTGACGGGTTTCAATACACCGATGGGTCGCTTCGAGTATCAGGTGATGCCGTTTGGACTGACCAATGCTCCAGCGGTATTCCAGAGTATGGTGAACGACGTCCTGAGAGATATGATCGGTCTCTTTGTGTTTGTTTACCTGGATGACATTCTGATCTTTCTCGAAGGAACCTTCCGACCACGTCCAGCATGTCCGGCAGGTTCTGCAGCGATTGTTGGAGAATCGCCTGTTCGTGAAGGCCGAGAAGTGCGAGTTTCACGCCCACACGACATCCTTTCTCGGGTACATCATCTCCAGGGGAGAGATTAGGATGGACCAGGAGAAGGTTAGAGCGGTTCTGGAATGGGCCCAGCCCGGTACGAGATTGCAGCTCCAGAGATTTTTGGGGTTTGCGAATTTCTACCGCAGATTCATCCGGGATTACAGCCGTGTGGCCGCTCCGTTAACTGCCTTGACTTCCAGTATCAGGAGCTTCAAGTGGAATCCGGAGGCGGATCGAGCGTTTCTGGATTTGAAGAGGCGATTCACCAACGCACCGATTCTCTCTCAACCGGACACGGCCCGTCAGTTCGTCGTTGAAGTGGACGCGTCTGATGTGGGAGTTGGCGCCATCCTGTCGCAGCGATGCTCCACGGACAGTAAACTCCATCCCTGCGCCTACTACTCTCGTCGCCTTTCGCCTGCGGAGAGGAATTACGATGTGGGTAACCGGGAGCTTCTCGCGGTGAAACTTGCCTTGGAGGAGTGGCGCCACTGGTTGGAGGGGGCGGAGCAACCGTTTATTGTCTGGACTGACCACAAGAATCTTGCTTACGTGCAATCGGCTAGACGTCTCAACTCCCGTCAGGCCAGGTGGTCGTTGTTTTTCGGACGATTCAATTTTTCCCTGACGTTCCGACCTGGATCTAAGAACGGCAAGGCGGACGCCTTTGTCTCGGATGTTCTCCAAGACGGAGGAGAGTGGGTCCAAGACCGAGACAATTCTCCCCCGGAACTGCGTCGTGGGAGCTGTTAGGTGGAAGATTGAGGAGGAGGTGATGGCGGCTCTTCGGACGCAGCACGGTCCCGGTAACGGTCCACCCGGTCGGTTGTTTGTGCCTGAGTCGGTTCGTTCCTGCGGTCCTCAAATGGTCCCACGCCAGCAAGATGGCTTGTCACCCTGGCGTGGCTCGGACGATGGCGTTTCTTCGCAGACGTTTTTGGTGGCCTGCCATGGCCGAGGATACTCGGGGTTATGTTGCTGCCTGTCCAGTGTGTGCGCAGAATAAGAGTACCAATCGGCCCAGCTCTGGACTACTTCACCCCCTTCCTATTCCCCCGCGACCATGGTCGCATCTGGCCCTGGACTTTGTCACTGGGTTGCCCGCTTCTGAGGGGAACACGGTCGTTCTGACTATCGTGGACAGATTCAGCAAGTTCGCCCACTTTGTGCCTATTGCCAAGCTTCCCTCTGCCTCGGAGACGTCCGAGATCCTGGTTAGGGAGGTTTTCAGGGTCCACGGGTTGCCCAGTGATATCGCTTTCCGACCGTGGCCCTCAGTTTACCTCTGCTGTCTGGAAGTCCTTCTGTTTGGCCATTGGAGCTACAGTCAGTCTCACATCTGGTTTTCACCCCCAATCTAATGGTCAGGCGGAGAGAGCCAACCAGAAGATGGAATCCACGCTACGCTGCCTGGCCTCTTCCAACCCCACCTCCTGGGTCTCTCAGTTGCCTTGGGTTGAGTATGCCCACAATACTCTCCCTACATCTGCCACTGGGATGTCTCCCTTCCAGTGCCTGTATGGCTACCAACCTCCCTTGTTCCCTTCTCAGGAGAAGGAGCTCTCAGTGCCTTCTGTTCAGGCCCATATTCGTCGTTGCCACCGGACCTGGCATCGGGCCAGAAAGGCACTCCTTAGAGTTTCGGACCGGTATCAGCTCCAGGCGAATCGTCGCCGGATCCCCGCTCCCACCTACACCATCGGAGATAGGGTCTGGTTGGCCACACGGGATCTTCCTTTACGGACTGAGTCTAGGAAGTTGTTACCGAAGTTCATTGGTCCGTTTGTGGTGGAGAAGGTGATCAATCCGGTGGCAGTTCGACTCAAACTCCCGAGGACGCTCAGAGTCCATCCCACCTTTCATGTCTCCTGCCTCAAGCCTGTTTTCCTCAGTCCTCTGTTGCCTCCTCCGCCTCCTCCTCCTCCTCCTCGGATGATCGGAGGTGGTCCTGCCTACACGGTGCGACGCATCATGGATTCCAGACGGGCGGGGCCGGGGTTTCCAGTATCTCGTGGACTGGGAGGGGTATGGTCCTGAAGAGAGGAGTTGGATTCGCGGCGACAGATCCTAGATGCTGACCTCATCCGTGACTTCTACCGCCTCCATCCTGGCGCTCCGGGGAGTCCGCCCGGTGGCGTTCGTCGGAGGGGGGTACTGTAACGATCCCGGCAGTCTGAGTCGGGTCCTGTCTGTGGACTAGTTTTTTCTGCTCGGGATCTCCAGTTTCCCGAGGGTTCTGGAACGCTCCGGGGAGCTCTCTTGATTTCCGCACCTGCATCCCATCAGCAATCTGCACACCTGGTCCTGATCATCACCCTTCTTAGGCTCTGGCCTAACATCCATTCCCTGCCGGATCGTTAGCCATGAACATCACTCGTCCGGAACCTTCATCCAACCTCTGCCTGGTGGTCGGCGGCTGCCGAGCCATGATTGGATCAACCACTGCACCCCCAACAACTAATCAACGCCGCCCGCTCTGTTCCCTGGATTATTCAGCATCACTCTTGAATTTGTAAATAAACACTCACCTTCGTTTCAACTTACCTTGTCCTGGTCTGCTTCTGGGTTCTGGCTTTGTAACTCGTGACAATCAGACCAGAGCATCTTATTTCTCATGGTCTGAGAGTCCTTTAGGTGCATTTTTGGCAAACTCCAAGCGGGCTGTCATGTGCCTTTTACTGAGGAGTGGCTTCTGTCTGGCCGCTCTACCATAAAGGCCTGATTGGTGGAGTGCTGCAGAGATGGTTATCCTTCTGGAAGGTTCTCCCATCTCCCCAGAGGAACTCTGGAGCTCTGTCAGAGTGACGATCGGGTTCTTGGTCACCTCACTGACCAAGGACCTTCTCCCCGATTGCTCAGTTTGGCCCGGTGGAAGAGTCTTGGTGGTTCCAAACTTCTTCTATTTAAGAATGATGGAGGCCACTGTGTTCTGCAGACATTGTTTGGTACCCTTCCCCAGATCTGTGCCTCAACACAATCCTGTCTCGGAGCTCTACGGACAATTCGTTCGACCTCATGGCTTGGTTTATGCTCTGAGATGCACTGTCAACTGTGGGACCTTATACAGACAAGTGTGTGCCTTTCCAAATCATGTACAGTCAATTTAATTTCCCAAAAGTGGACTCCAATCAAGTTGTAGAAACATCTCAAGGATGATCAATGGAAACAGGATGCACCTGTGCTCAAATTGAAGTCTCATAGCAAAGGGACTAAATACCTATGTAAATAAGGTATTTCTGCCTTTTGTTTTTAATACATTTGCAAACATTTCTAAAAACCTGTTTTCACTTTTTCATCATGGGGTATTGTGTGTAGATTGATGAGGATTACATAAAAAAAATAAAAAAACATTTTAGAATAAGAATGTAATGTAACAAAATGTGGAAAAAGTGAATGGGTCTGAATACTTTCTGAATTCACTGTATATTCACTATTGCTATCGAAGTCATTCCAAAGGGTAGTTTTAACAGAGCAAATTAAATGTAACCATACTCTATAAGTCATATATCATCAATGATTCTATTTAGGCCTATATAGGATTTGCGAAGTCATCAACAGTTATTGCTTCAAGTCAACCCAGGGTTCAACTAAAAATAGACAATACATATAGGCCTAGGGGTTGAAGCTTTGGTCGATGTCAAATTGAATCTTCAAGTTAATAATGAATATGTTGGATTCACGTCTCCATTTCAACCAAAAATGTAAGTTAAAGAATAGGACTAAATCAAATCGAACTTTATTTAAAGTGGACTTAAAGTCTGACTTGATTTAGTCTTATTCCTTAACTTAGATTTTTGTTTGAGATGGAGACATGAATCCTACCTATCATTTGTGACTCGTTTCAGGAAACTAGGCATATGTCGCACATCACTACTTCACAGGAGAGCAATTTGAACGTAAACTTTTTTTTAAAAATCTAAATGCGTTTTTTGGCATAAATGCCTTCTGGATCATGTGAACTTTCATGTGCTTTAATAACAAACTTGTATGCCATCTGTAAATACGAATAGAATTGTTAAATTATGGCCCAAGTTGGTTTAGCCATGGAAAAAGACAGTAACCTTCCCCCTAGCCATGATTGGCTGAGATAATGAGTGGGCTGGACATGCCGAGAGATGAGTTCAGATTGGTCTGCCATGTAGCACGCTTCTGTCTATAACATGAGCTGGTGAGTATGTGTAGGTAATCCTTTCTAACAGGCTTTTTTGAAAGATATCACATAGTAGAACTGCATAAGTGTTGCTCTCCACTTTCTGGAGGACCGAGTTTTGCAATCAGTGTAATTAGAGCATGATAGCTAAGGAGATTGAGAAAATTCTGGCGTTTGATTGCAAATATGCAGACGGAGTCAAAAAGAGAACACACAGAAGGCTGTTGAATAAAACACCTGTCTCCAGATTACATCTTCAAACTAAGGGCAACCATGGCATCCGTGACAAAGTGGGTGAAGCGTCCATCCATGTATATGGGTAAGATAGTCTAGCTAGCTACATTTTCAGATATTACACTTTCTAATTTTGTCAGAAAGTTGTTTTCATTTCAAGTTAAAGTGCACTGTTAGCTAGCTGACTGCGACAACAGTCGATAGACGTAGCTGGTAAATTCGCTCTGGCTATCTACTCCGATTTCAGAGCACTCTCGTCTGAGTGTGCCAGTGCGTAGAATAACTGTCAAATTTACGAATGCTCAACACCCGTTGAATATGGCCGGTGTCGGTAAACGTTGCCAAATAATCGTATTTAAATTGTTGTCAGCAGCACAGTTGCAGTCACCAACGCTCTGGATAACATAAAAACAGCCTAACCAGCTCTGCTAGGGCGAGTAAAACTGGTCGGAGTGAGCTCTTCTTTTGTATCTGGAAGTAGCTAGCAAGCTAGCCAACGTTAGCCAGTTAGCTTGGGTGCTTGACTGCTGTTGTTAGGCAGAACGCTTGAATCAACCCTACTCCTCAGCGCTCTGAACTCTCCGAGAGCGAAACGCTCTGAATTTACGAACTGACAATCTGACAACACTTGAGTTTATGAACGCCCAGAAAACACTCTGGCACTCCAGATTAAATTTACAAACACACCTGTAGTATAAACCAGCTTTTAGTCTTGAAATCTTTGGTTGTTTAGTACATGGCCTCACATGTGAATCCTTAATGGGTGGGGCTAAAGCTTAAGAGGGTGTGAACGATGCTGAATTGGTGTAGACAAAGAAGTGCTCTCCAGTATGTGTACCAAAACATTCAAGGAACATTTTCTCAAAAGTGTTTCAACTTTCAAAGCAGAATTATTTTCCCATTGTTCCTCAACTGTAGTGTAGGATTTACCATTTTCTAGAGTCTCTAATTTTATCCAATGTAAAAAACACAATTTCAAATTATGCTACATAAGACCGAATTGAGCCGGTCGGTCACATTTATTAATTTGTAGACAAACTGGAATGAAAGTCAGACTAAGTCAACAGCACAAAATATACATCTCCTTCAAATGTTGATATTTGGTTGCATTGACAACCAAACACAATTCAATATCAATTTTGCAATACAGTAAATAGCCTATTAACTTATCGACAAGTTAACAAATATGTTGGATTCACGTCTCCAACTAAATAGAAGTTAAAGTTAAAGAATAGGATTAAGCCAGTGGGTCAGATGAAACTACCCAAGAATTAGATACCTCCTTTAAATGTTGATATTTGGTTGCATTGTCAACCTAACACAATTCGATATGACTTTTGTAATACAGTAAATAGCCTAAACCTAAGGCTATCTTACAAACTAATGTAACAGTTTTTATTTAACCTTAAAATGAGTAACTCATCCATGGCCACATTTTGAGGTTATTGTAACTATAAAAGTCTTATTATGTAATCATAGAAAGCGTACATGTTCAAGATAGCATGCAAAGGTCACAGGTCTGTGGAGATTTTCACAATATAAATATCTGTGGAGAATCTCGAACAGCATTGATCACTTGCACCATGAACTTTTAGTGTAATCTCAACTGCAATCCAGGTAATTTGTTTCTGCTATTAGATGAAGCACAGTGATAACACATGAATCTATTGTATAAATAAACAAAATATTAGACATTGTATTTCCATTTGAACTTTGCTGTGCTTTTAAATGGTTGAAAGTGCAGTGATAACACATTTAGATGACAACTAAACCAAAAATCAAAAATTGTTTTTCCATTGGAATTTCGTTGTGCTTTTAGATGGTTAAAAGCAAATTGATAACACATTGGGAATTCAGCAAACTTCTCACTGTCTTTTTGAGTGGGTGAATAAAGGTTGAAATCTCATTGATCAACGTCTCAACTAAAAATTACCCACATTTCCAAGTTGAAATGGCGTGGTGTGCCAGTGGGAACATACTGCTAGTTATTTTGACATTAATTTACAGTTTGTACGATTAACTGTCATGATTAATTTATGTCCCTATACGTGGATGTCCCCTCTGACACTGAACAAGAGAATACTACTCCAGATGATCTGGGAGCAAGTCACAAGTCACCAAGCAGCAGAAGCTCATTTATTTCTAACCCCGACCCCCCAGTTCCATCATCACGCACACACACACACACACACACATCCTCCTCTGATATCACTCAGCAACTCTGCATCGCTGTCGTCACCCGGAGACTGATCGCCGTGACAACCTCACCTGTCCCCATCTGTAACTCTAATGCTCCTGTCAGGTGATGGGATTGAGGCCATTAATCAGAACCTTCTGCCAGGCCGCTAATGGGACCCATCCCATAATGTATGTTTATAATGTATGTATATCCCTCTCCAAATGAATTCAGGACGTCCGGAAACATATGCTAATCATTTCCCTGTCCGTGAGGCATGAGTCTTCAAAGTCGCTCCTCGCTAGTCCCACCAAATCTAAAACTAAGATGTTATTTTTCTTCTTCTTTTTTATTTTTTATTTTAAGAAAAGGGATTGAGGCTTTGGAGCTGCTAAAGCGGCTCATGTTCTAAAAACTAAACTTTCCTCTGAAGTGTTCTTAGTCGTGTGTGTATGTGTGTGTGTGTGTGTATGTGCGCGTATCCCTCTTAATATTATCCTACTTTTATGTTTTCGACAGTTTACTAAACTACTGATTTAGAACCACGGAGAGTTACAGCAAGTCAGCACAAAGAAAATAGGAGCACTGCCTCCGCTATTCCAGCACCATTTCAACTTAAACATTTAGACATCATCAAATCAACTAGGCTATATATCTCTGTTTAATACAGTGAGAACAAACTTAAAGATATCAAAAACAATTTAGACATATCAATGTTCCTAAATATCATGTGGCTGTCCATGGTACTGATTTCTGTCTGTCTGTGTGTGTGTGTATGTGTGTGTGTGTGTGTGTGTGTGTGTATGTGCGTGCCTCTGCGCGCGCAAGTAAAAAACTAAAAGTTGACTCACCCTAGTTATAGTCTAGTTGAAAGCCAATGTTATCCTCCTTTCTTTCATGTTGGCAAAACGGTCTATGGCTCTGTCACACAGTACGCTTTTAGCTTTTGTTGTCATAGGCTACCTAGCTAAAATGCTTGCTAGCCTAACTTCCTCGCATGGGCAACAATGAACCAGCTAAGTTAGTTAGCTAGTTAACGTGAGTCTACTAGGCTATAAATTTAACTTCAATCGTCTCAGACCAGTGGCACAATATATTCATGTATGGTTAGATCAGAATCGCAGTCATAATCATTGGCCTGTACAGAGAATGAAGTCAAAACCACAAGTCCAAATCCCCATGTCCATCCATGGCTTAGAAAGGCCTATTTAGCAAGCTAGCTACTGCAAGACAACAACACAAGCAGACCAGAAACGGACAAGTTTTTCTGACAATGTGATTTGATTGCTGTGAAGCCAAATACAAATTGGCCTCCCTTGGGTGGGCGTTGTGCTGCGCCAGGACAACCCACAGTTGAGCTCAGCTCAAAGCTGATTGGCTAATTATTTTATGCTTTTTTTATCAAGGAGGCCAAACGCTTGCTGGCATCAATCAATCAAACGCTACGGCGGCAACATGTCATACTTTTTTGGTCCAGACAGCATCAGATATACATACTGAGACAGAGGGACACTGTTTCCCTCGCTTGTATGATTTCTCCGGTGAGATTCAGCCACTTGTGAATTGAAGGAAAATTATGAAAATACAGAGAGACGAAAGATAAATCATTTAATAATTTAAATGTTGCTATTTGTAAAATATTTGGGGAGCCTGGCTTCCTTGGCATCCATTAATACACGCCACTGATCAGCCCATGCTCACATCCCACCTGCACCAGTAACCTGTGGCTAACTGGAGTGACTGGAATTCCTGTAAGAGTAGTGATGACATTTAAAGTTTCCTCCTGTCTTGTCTATGTGTTGTAGTCATCCAAACAGTCTGCTTGATGGATTTAAGTTAATTAGTTTAAACTGCTCACAGAAATACTACCCAACCACCCCAACACTATTACACAGAAATAATACCCAACCATCCCAACACTGGAGCTGAGACCACTGAGTGGTTCCTGTAGTGAAGTCAATGGACATCAAAAGAGGACACGTCATTATCTTCAAGCATTATGTTATTAGCCACCCAATGACCTGCAGTTCATATGAACAATATGAAGCTGATGAATCTCATGCCTAAAAGTGCAATAGACTTAGCAATTAGCAGTAATTTGTATATGTGATGTTTCTGACAAGAAAATAAATAGACTATACAGCAATATAAATTACATTTATCTATATAATGCAAAGGCAAAAAATTACTTCTGTCTCAGCCATTATGACAAATCGTCTTGTGACACAAAAAAGCTAACTCCACAAACGATCGCTCCTATCTTTTCTCTATCTTCTATTTTCTGTAGAGGTGCATGCATACTAACAACATGACAGCGAGACAGGGAGGTAGATGACAGTTCTTTGCTATTTTTTTCTAATTGGACTGAAATGAGGTGGAAGGGAACTGCAAGACAATTAATTGGTGAGTTTTATCAGGCCTGGTGCAGAGGTAGGGAGGCTCAGTACTGTACCAAAGAGAGCTGGGATCGACGCATGCACTGCCAGGCAAATCTCTACCTCCCTCCTCCCTCCATCTCTTCCTCCCTCCGCCTGCCATTCATTCACAAGCTTTGTTTATCTCATTTTTCAATTAACCTCCAACGATTGAACTACATTCATAAAGACACCGTGTGCATGTTTGCTCCAAAGAACAAATAAAATGGTCTCTCTCTTCTGCCTCTTTCTCTGTCTTCCTGTCTCTCTCTCTCTCTCTCTCTCTCTCTCTCTCTCTCTCTCTTTCTCTATCCCCCCCCCCCCTCTTTTTCCCTTCTCTCTGCCATGGTGTGCTGTCATCCCGGGAAGCTGTGCTTCACAGAGCTCGGCAGGACTTTTCCAGGCGAAAGGCTCTATATGTCTCAGATTTAAAGAGTGGAAAAATGTGGCAAGCAGAGAGAGCTTTGTAGATATTGTAATTAGGTGATAACTTCCTCTTCTCCTGCCTCCATGCCTTCCCTTCAGCAGAGTCCAGTAATGGAGTGTGGGAGAAGTGGGAAGAGAGAGTGAGATGTAGGAAGAGAGAGGGAGAAGTATTTGTATTTGTATTTATTATGGATCCCCATTAGCTGCTGCCAAGGCAGCATCTACTCTTCCTGGGGTCCAGAAAAATTAAGGCAGTTCATACAATTTAAAAAACATTACAATACATTCACAGATTTCACAACACACTGTGTGCCCTTAGGCCCCTACTCCTCCACTACCACATATCTACAGTACAAAATCCATGTAGGAAGAGGGGGTGAGGAGAGGGAAGAGATAGGGAGAGGTGAGAAGAGAGAGGGAGAAGTGGAAAGAGAGAGGGAGAAGTGGGAAGAGAGAGAGAGAAGTGGGAAGAGAGAGGGAGAGGTGGGAAGAGAGAGGGAGATGTGGAAAGAGAGAGGGAGATGTGGGAAGAGAGAGGGAGAGGTGGGAAGAGAGAGGGGGAAGTAGGAAGACAGAGGGAGAGGTGGGAAGAGAGAGGGCGAAGTGGGAAGAGGGAGGGAGAAGTGGGAAGAGAGAGGGAGAAGTGGGAAGAGAGAGGGAGAGGTGAGAAGAGAGAGGGAGAGGTGGGAAGAGAGGGGGAGAAGTGGGAAGAGAGAGGGAGAAGTGGGAAGAGAGAGGGAGAAGTGGGAAGAAAGAGGGAGAGGTGGGAAGAAAGAGGGAGATGTGGGAAGAGAGAGGGAGAAGTGGGAGGAGAGAGGGAGAAGTGGGAAGAGAGAGGGAGAAGTGGGAAGAGAGAGGGAGAGGTGGGAAGAGAGAGGGGAGATGTGGGAAGAGAGAGGGAGAAGTGGGAGAGAGAGAGGGAGAAGTGGGAAGAGAGAGGGGGAAGTAGGAAGACAGAGGGAGAGGTGGGAAGAGAGGGCGAAGTGGGAAGAGGGAGGGAGAAGTGGGAAGAGAGGGAGAAGTGGGAAGAGAGAGGGAGAGGTGAGAAGAGAGAGGGAGAGGTGGGAAGAGAGGGGGAGAAGTGGGAAGAGAGAGGGAGAAGTGGGAAGAGAGAGGGAGAAGTGGGAAGAAAGAGGGAGAGGTGGGAAGAAAGAGGGAGATGTGGGAAGAGAGAGGGAGAAGTGGGAAGAGAGAGGGAGAAGTGGGAAGAGAGAGGGAGATGTGGGAAGAGAGAGGGAGAAGTGGGAAGAGAGAGGGAGAAGTGGGAAGAGAGAGGGAGAAGTGGGAAGAGAGAGGGAGAGGTGGGAAGAGAGAGGGAGAAGTAGGAAGAGAGAGGGAGATGTAGGAAGAGAGAGGGAGAGGTAAGAAGAGAGAGGGAGAAGTAGGAAGAGAGAGGGAGAGGTGGGAAGAGAGAGGGAGATGTGGGAAGAGAGAGGGATAAGTGGGAAGAGAGAGGGAGATGTGGGAAGAGAGAGGGAGAAGTAGGAAGAGAGAGGGAGAGGTGGGAAGAGAGAGGGAGATGTGGGAAGAGAGAGGGAGATGTGGGAAGAGAGAGGGAGAAGTGGTAAGAGAGAGGGAGATGTAGGAAGAGAGAGGGAGAGGTGGGAAGAGAGAGGGAGATGTAGGAAGAGAGAGGGGGAGGTGGGACGAGAGAGGGAGAAGTGGGAAGAGAGAGGGAGAAGTGGGAAGAGAGAGGGAGAGGTGGGAAGAGAGAGGGAGAAGTAGGAAGAGAGAGGGAGATGTAGGAAGAGAGAGGGAGAGGTGGGAAGAGAGAGGGAGAAGTAGGAAGAGAGCGGGAGAGGTGGGAAGAGAGGGAGGTGGGAAGAGAGAGGGAGAGGTGGGAAGAGAGAGGGAGAAGTAGGAAGAGAGAGGGAGAGGTGGGAAGAGAGAGGGAGATGTGGGAAGAGAGAGGGAGATGTAGGAAGAAAGAGGGAGAGGTGGGAAGAGAGAGGGAGATGTAGGAAGAGAGAGGGGGAAGTAGGAAGAGAGAGGTGGGACGAGAGAGGGAGATGTAGGAAGAGAGAAATAGGAAGAGAGGAAGAAGTAGGAAGAGGGGGAGAAGTGAGAAGAGAGAAAGAAGTAGGAAGGGGGTGGACAGGGTGAGAAGCATGGTCTTTACTACTAGTCTCTACTCCTCCCGTTACGGGGTCTGAGACGCCGAAGGCTCCCACCATTAGCTCTGACAAATTGAAAACCCTAGTCATTGGCGACTCCATTACCCGCAGTATTAGACTTAAAACGAATCACCCAGCGATCATACACTGTTTACCAGGGGGCAGGGCTACCGACGTTAAGGCTAATCTAAAGATGGTGCTGGCTAAAGCTAAAACTGGCGAGTGTAGAGAGTATAGAGATATTGTTATCCACGTCGGCACCAACGATGTTAGGATGAAACAGTCAGAGGTCACCAAGTGCAACATAGCTTCAGCTTGTAAATCAGCTAGAAAGATGTGTCGGCATCGAGTAATTGTCTCTGGCCCCCTCCCAGTTAGGGGAAGTGACGAGCTCTACAGCAGAGTCTCAGCACTTAATCGCTGGTTGAAAACTGTTTTCTGCCCCTCCCAAAAGATAACATTTGTGGATAATTGGCCCTCTTTCTGGGACTCACACACAAACAGGACCAAGCCTGACCTGCTGAGGAGTGACGGACTCCATCCTAGCTGGAGGGGTGCTCTCCTCTTATCTACCAACATAGATAGGGCTCTAACTCCTCTAGCCCCACAGTGAAATAGGGTGCAGGCCAGGCAGCAGGCTGTTAGCCAACCTGCCAGCTTAGTGGAGTCTGCCAATAGCACAGTCAGTGTAGTCAGCTCAGCCATACCCATTGAGACTGTGTCTGTGCCTCGACCTAGGTTGGGCAAAACTAAACATGGCGGTGTTCACCCTAGCAATCTTATTAGGATAAAGACCTCCTCCATTCCTGCCATTATTGAAAGAGATCGTGATACCTCACATCTCAAAATAGGGTTACTTAATGTTAGATCCCTCACTTCAAAGGCAGTCATAGTCAATGAACTAATCACTGATCATAATCTCGATGTGATTGGCCTGACTGAAACATGGCTTAAGCCTGATGAATTTGCTGTGTTAAATGAGGCCTCACCTCCTGGTTACACTAGTGACCATATTCCCGTGCATCCCGCAAAGGCGGAGGTGTTGCTAACATTTACGATAGCAAATTTCAATTTACAAAAAAAAATGGCGTTTTCATCTTTTGAGCTTCTAGTCATGAAATCTATGCAGCCTACTCAATCACTTTTTATAGCTACTGTTTACAGGCCTCCTGGGCCATATACAGCGTTCCTCTCTGAGTTTCCTGAATTCCTATCAGACCTTGTAGTCATAGCAGATCATATTCTAATTTTTGGTGATTTTAATATTCACATGGAGAAGTCCACAGACCCACTCCAAAAGTCTTTCGGAGCCATTATCGACTCAGTGGGTTTTGTCCAACATGTCTCTGGACCTACTCACTGCCACAGTCATACTCTGGACCTAGTTTTGTCCCATGGAATAAATGTTGTAGATCTTAATGTTTTTCCACAAAATCCTGGACTATCGGACCACCATTTTATTACATTTGCAATCGCAACAAATAATCTGCTCAGACCCCAACCAAGGAGCATCAAAAGTCGTGCTATAAATTCTCAAACAACACAAAAATTCATTGATGCCCTTCCAGACTCCTTCTGCCTACCCAAGGACGTCAGAGGACAAAAATCAGTTAACCACTTAACTGAGGAACTCAATTTAACCTTGCGCAATACCCTAGATGCAGTTGCACCCTAAAAACGAAAAACATTTGTCATAAGAAACTAGCTCCCTGGTATACAGAAAATACCCGAGCTTTGAAGCAAGCTTCCAGGAAATTGGAACGGAAATGGTGCCACACCAAACTGGAAGTCTTCCGACTAGCTTGGAAAGACAGTACCGTGCAGTACCGAAGAGCCCTCACTGCTGCTCGATCATCCTACTTTTCCAACTTAATTGAGGAAAATAAGAACAATCCAAAATTTCTTTTTGATACTGTTGCAAAGCTAACTAAAAGCAGCATTCCCCAAGAGAGGATGGCTTTCACTTCAGCAGTGATAAATTCATGAACTTCTTTGAGGAAAAGATCATGACCATTAGAAAGCAAATTACGGACTCCTCTTTGAATCTGCGTATTCCTCCAGGGCTTAGCTGTCCTGGATCTGCCAGACTCTGCGAGGGCCTGGGATCGGGAGAGACACTTAAGTGTTTTAGTACTATATCTCTTGACACAATGATGAAAATAATCATGGCCTCTAAACCTTCAAGCTGCATACTGGATCCTATTCCTACTAAACTGCTGAAGGAGCTGCTTCCTGTGCTTGGCCCTCCTATGTTGAACATAATAAACAGCTCTCTATCCACCGGATGTGTACCAAACTCACTAAAAGTGGCAGTGATAAAGCCTCTCTTGAAAAAAGCCAAACCTTGACCCGGAAAATATAAAAACTATCGGCCTATATCGAATCTTCCATTCCTCTCAAAAATTTTAGAAAAAGCTGTTGCGCAGCAACTCACTGCCTTTCTGAAGACAAACAATGTATACGAAATGCTTCAGTCTGGTTTTAGACCCCATCATTAGCACTGAGACTGCACTTGTGAAGGTGGTAAATGACCTTTTAATGGCGTCAGACCGAGGCTCTGCATCTGTCCTCGTGCTACTAGACCTTAGTGCTGCCTTTGACACCATCGATCACCACATTCTTTTGGAGAGACTGGAAACCCAAATTGGTCTACACGGACAAGTTCTGGCCTGGTTTAGATCCTACCTGTCGGAAAGATATCAGTTTGTCTCTGTGAATGGTCTGTCCTCCGACAAATCAACTGTACATTTCGGTGTTCCTCAAGGTTCCGTTTAGGACCACTATTGTTTTCACTATATATTTTACCTCTTGGGGATGTTATTCGAAAACATAATGTTAACTTTCACTGCTATGCGGATGACACACAGCTGTACATTTCAATGAAACATGGTGAAGCCCCCAAAATTGCCCTCGCTAGGAAGCCTGTGTTTCAGACATAAGGAAGTGGATGGCTGAAAACTTTTTACTTTAAACTCGGACAAAACAGAGATGCTTGTTCTAGGTCCCAAGAAACAAAGAGATCTTCTGTTAAATCTGACAATTCATCTAGATGGTTGTAAAGTCGTCTCAAATAAAACTGTGAAGGACCTCGGTGTTACTCTTGACCCTGATCTCTCTTTTGACGAACATATCAAGACTGTTTCAAGGACAGCTTTTTTTCCATCTACGTAACATTGCAAAAATCAGAAATTTTCTGTCCAAAAAATGATGCAGAAAAATTAATCCATGCATTTGTTACTTCTAGGTTAGACTACTGCAATGCTCTATTTTCCGGCTACCCGGATAAAGCACTAAATAAACTTCAGTTAGTGCTAAATACGGCTGCTAGAATCCTGACTAGAACCAAGAAATTTGATCATATTACTCCAGTGCTAGCTTCCCTACACTGGCTTCCTGTTAAGGCAAGGGCTGATTTCAAGGTTTTACTGTTAACCTATAAAGCGTTACATGGGCTTGCTCCTACCTATCTTTCCGGGTTGGTCCTGCCGTACATACCAATACGTACGCTACGGTCACAAGAGCATGGCCTCCTAATTGTCCCTAGAATTTCGAAGCAAACAGCGGGAGGCAGGGCTTTCTCCTATAGATCTCCATTTTTATGGAACAGTCTGCCTACCCATGTGAGAGACGTAGACTCGGTCTCAACCTTTAAGTCTTTACTGAAGACTTATCTCTTCAGTAGGTCATATGATTACGCAAGTAAAAAACTAAAAGTTGACTCACCCTAGTTATAGTCTAGTTGAAAGCCAATGTTATCCTCCTTTCTTTCATGTTGGCAAAACGGTCTATGGCTCTGTCACACAGTACGCTTTTAGCTTTTGTTGTCATAGGCTACCTAGCTAAAATGCTTGCTAGCCTAACTTCCTCGCATGGGCAACAATGAACCAGCTAAGTTAGTTAGCTAGTTAACGTGAGTCTACTAGGCTATAAATTTAACTTCAATCGTCTCAGACCAGTGGCACAATATATTCATGTATGGTTAGATCAGAATCGCAGTCATAATCATTGGCCTGTACAGAGAATGAAGTCAAAACCACAAGTCCAAATCCCCATGTCCATCCATGGCTTAGAAAGGCCTATTTAGCAAGCTAGCTACTGCAAGACAACAACACAAGCAGACCAGAAACGGACAAGTTTTTCTGACAATGTGATTTGATTGCTGTGAAGCCAAATACAAATTGGCCTCCCTTGGGTGGGCGTTGTGCTGCGCCAGGACAACCCACAGTTGAGCTCAGCTCAAAGCTGATTGGCTAATTATTTTATGCTTTTTTTATCAAGGGAGGCCAAACGCTTGCTGGCATCAATCAATCAAACGCTACGGCGGCAACATGTCATACTTTTTTGGTCCAGACAGCATCAGATATACATACTGAGACAGAGGGACACTGTTTCCCTCGCTTGTATGATTTCTCCGGTGAGATTCAGCCACTTGTGAATTGAAGGAAAATTATGAAAATACAGAGAGACGAAAGATAAATCATTTAATAATTTAAATGTTGCTATTTGTAAAATATTTGGGGGAGCCTGGCTTCCCTTGGCATCCATTAATACACGCCAGTGATCAGCCCATGCTCACATCCCACCTGCACCAGTAACCTATGGCTAACTGGAGTGACTGGAATTCCTGTAAGAGTAGTGATGACATTTAAAGTTTCCTCCTGTCTTGTCTATGTGTTGTAGTCATCCAAACAGTCTGCTTGATGGATTTAAGTTAATTAGTTTAAACTGCTCACAGAAATACTACCCAACCACCCCAACACTATTACACAGAAATAATACCCAACCATCCCAACACTGGAGCTGAGACCACTGAGTGGTTCCTGTAGTGAAGTCAATGGACATCAAAAGAGGACACGTCATTATCTTCAAGCATTATGTTATTAGCCACCCAATGACCTGCAGTTCATATGAACAATATGAAGCTGATGAATCTCATGCCTAAAAGTGCAATAGACTTAGCAATTAGCAGTAATTTGTATATGTGATGTTTCTGACAAGAAAATAAATAGACTATACAGCAATATAAATTACATTTATCTATATAATGCAAAGGCAAAAAATTACTTCTGTCTCAGCCATTATGACAAATCGTCTTGTGACACAAAAAAGCTAACTCCACAAACGATCGCTCCTATCTTTTCTCTATCTTCTATTTTCTGTAGAGGTGCATGCATACTAACAACATGACAGCGAGACAGGGAGGTAGATGACAGTTCTTTGCTATTTTTTTCTAATTGGACTGAAATGAGGTGGAAGGGAACTGCAAGACAATTAATTGGTGAGTTTTATCAGGCCTGGTGCAGAGGTAGGGAGGCTCAGTACTGTACCAAAGAGAGCTGGGATCGACGCATGCACTGCCAGGCAAATCTCTACCTCCCTCCTCCCTCCATCTCTTCCTCCCTCCGCCTGCCATTCATTCACAAGCTTTGTTTATCTAATTTTTCAATTAACCTCCAACGATTGAACTACATTCATAAAGACACCGTGTGCATGTTTGCTCCAAAGAACAAATAAAATGGTCTCTCTCTTCTGCCTCTTTCTCTGTCTTCCTGTCTCTCTCTCTCTCTCTCTCTCTCTCTCTCTCTCTCTCTCTCTTTCTCTATCCCCCCCCTCTTTTCCCTTCTCTCTGCCATGGTGTGCTGTCATCCCGGGAAGCTGTGCTTCACAGAGCTCGGCAGGACTTTTCCAGGCGAAAGGCTCTATATGTCTCAGATTTAAAGAGTGGAAAAATGTGGCAAGCAGAGAGAGCTTTGTAGATATTGTAATTAGGTGATAACTTCCTCTTCTCCTGCCTCCATGCCTTCCCTTCAGCAGAGTCCAGTAATGGAGTGTGGGAGAAGTGGGAAGAGAGAGTGAGATGTAGGAAGAGAGAGGGAGAAGTATTTGTATTTGTATTTATTATGGATCCCCATTAGCTGCTGCCAAGGCAGCATCTACTCTTCCTGGGGTCCAGAAAAATTAAGGCAGTTCATACAATTTAAAAAACATTACAATACATTCACAGATTTCACAACACACTGTGTGCCCTTATCAATCAATCAATCAATTTTATTTTATATAGCCCTTCTTACATCAGCTAATATCTCGAAGTGCTGTACAGAAACCCAGCCTAAAACCCCAAACAGCTAGTAATGCAGGTGTAGAAGCACGGTGGCTAGGAAAAACTCCCTAGAAAGGCAAAACCTAGGAAGAAACCTAGAGAGGAACCAGGCTATGAGGGGTGGCCAGTCCTCTTCTGGCTGTGCCGGGTGGAGATTATAACAGAACCATGCCAAGATGTTCAAAAATGTTCATAAGTGACAAGCATGGTCAAATAATAATCAGGAATAAATCTCAGTTGGCTTTTCATAGCCGATCATTAGAGTTTAAAACAGCAGGTCTGGGACAGGTAGGGGTTCCATAACCGCAGGCAGAACAGTTTAAACTGGAATAGCAGCAAGGCCAGGCGGACTGGGGACAGCAAGGAGTCACCACGGCCGGTAGTCCCGACGTATGGTCCTAGGGCTCAGGTCTCTCAGTTGGCTTTTCATAGCCGATCATTTAGAGTTGAAAACAGCAGGTCTGGGACAGGTAGGGGTTTCGTAGCCGCAGGCAGAACAGTTGAAACTGGAATAGCAGCAAGGCCAGGCGGACTGGGGACAGCAAAGGTGTCATCATGCCCGGTAGTCCTGACGTATGGCCCTACTTAGGCCCCTACTCCTCCACTACCACATATCTACAGTACAAAATCCATGTAGGAAGAGGGGGGTGAGGAGAGGGAAGAGATAGGGAGAGGTGAGAAGAGAGAGGGAGAAGTGGAAAGAGAGAGGGAGAAGTGGGAAGAGAGAGAGAGAAGTGGGAAGAGAGAGGGAGAGGTGGGAAGAGAGAGGGAGATGTGGAAAGAGAGAGGGAGATGTGGGAAGAGAGAGGGAGAGGTGGGAAGAGAGAGGGGGAAGTAGGAAGACAGAGGGAGAGGTGGGAAGAGAGAGGGCGAAGTGGGAAGAGGGAGGGAGAAGTGGGAAGAGAGAGGGAGAAGTGGGAAGAGAGAGGGGGAAGTAGGAAGACAGAGGGAGAGGTGGGAAGAGAGAGGGCGAAGTGGGAAGAGGGAGGGAGAAGTGGGAAGAGAGAGGGAGAAGTGGGAAGAGAGAGGGAGAGGTGAGAAGAGAGAGGGAGAGGTGGGAAGAGAGGGGGAGAAGTGGGAAGAGAGAGGGAGAAGTGGGAAGAGAGAGGGAGAAGTGGGAAGAAAGAGGGAGAGGTGGGAAGAAAGAGGGAGATGTGGGAAGAGAGAGGGAGAAGTGGGAAGAGAGAGGGAGAAGTGGGAAGAGAGAGGGAGAAGTGGGAAGAGAGAGGGAGAGGTGGGAAGAGAGAGGGAGATGTGGGAAGAGAGAGGGAGAAGTGGGAAGAGAGAGGGAGAAGTGGGAAGAGAGAGGGGGAAGTAGGAAGACAGAGGGAGAGGTGGGAAGAGAGAGGGCGAAGTGGGAAGAGGGAGGGAGAAGTGGGAAGAGAGAGGGAGAAGTGGGAAGAGAGAGGGAGAGGTGAGAAGAGAGAGGGAGAGGTGGGAAGAGAGGGGGAGAAGTGGGAAGAGAGAGGGAGAAGTGGGAAGAGAGAGGGAGAAGTGGGAAGAAAGAGGGAGAGGTGGGAAGAAAGAGGGAGATGTGGGAAGAGAGAGGGAGAAGTGGGAAGAGAGAGGGAGAAGTGGGAAGAGAGAGGGAGATGTGGGAAGAGAGAGGGAGATGTGGGAAGAGAGAGGGAGAAGTGGGAAGAGAGAGGGAGAAGTGGGAAGAGAGAGGGAGAGGTGGGAAGAGAGAGGGAGAAGTAGGAAGAGAGAGGGAGATGTAGGAAGAGAGAGGGAGAGGTAAGAAGAGAGAGGGAGAAGTAGGAAGAGAGAGGGAGAGGTGGGAAGAGAGAGGGGAGATGTGGGAAGAGAGAGGGATAAGTGGGAAGAGAGAGGGAGATGTGGGAAGAGAGAGGGAGAAGTAGGAAGAGAGAGGGAGAGGTGGGAAGAGAGAGGGAGATGTGGGAAGAGAGAGGGAGATGTGGGAAGAGAGAGGGAGAAGTGGTAAGAGAGAGGGAGATGTAGGAAGAGAGAGGGAGAGGTGGGAAGAGAGAGGGAGATGTAGGAAGAGAGAGGGGGAGGTGGGACGAGAGAGGGAGAAGTGGGAAGAGAGAGGGAGAAGTGGGAAGAGAGAGGGAGAGGTGGGAAGAGAGAGGGAGAAGTAGGAAGAGAGAGGGAGATGTAGGAAGAGAGAGGGAGAGGTGGGAAGAGAGAGGGAGAAGTAGGAAGAGAGCGGGAGAGGTGGGAAGAGAGGGAGGTGGGAAGAGAGAGGGAGAGGTGGGAAGAGAGAGGGAGAAGTAGGAAGAGAGAGGGAGAGGTGGGAAGAGAGAGGGAGATGTGGGAAGAGAGAGGGAGATGTAGGAAGAAAGAGGGAGAGGTGGGAAGAGAGAGGGAGATGTAGGAAGAGAGAGGGGGAAGTAGGAAGAGAGAGGTGGGACGAGAGAGGGAGATGTAGGAAGAGAGAAATAGGAAGAGAGGAAGAAGTAGGAAGAGGGGGAGAAGTGAGAAGAGAGAAAGAAGTAGGAAGGGGGGTGGACAGGGTGAGAAGCATGGTCTTTACTACTTAACACAGTCATAATTATGGCGAAACCCCCGCTTATTTCTAAAATGTCTCTTCTTAAAATATGATTTTAAACCTAACCCTAACCTTAACAAAACTGCTAACCTTATGCCTAACCCTAACCTTAAATTAAGACCAAAAAGCTAATGTTTGTTTTCATGAATTTTTTAGATATAGCCAATTTTGTGGCTTATAAATACAGTCAAAAAATACATCATAAGAAACAATGTTTTGAAGTATCTGTCCTAAATCTAGGAACTTTTTAAAAAAAACTCAGGAAACATATATATATATATATTTTACACATATTTAACACCTTTTTGGGGTAGGCACAAAACTACTTCCATTCAGGTGTTTTAAACCAGTACCGTGGCATTTGTGTGTGTCCTAGAGCAAAACAGAGAAAGCCATCGTGTTCGTGAGAGTCTCCCCTTTCCATAGAGCGGTTTAATCGTTTTTAGGTTAAAGCGTTTGGACGATACAGACATTTACGCGAGAACACCGATTTTCGGGATGTCTCATGGTCTAACAAACATCGCTCTAGCTCTACCACCTTTTACCGCAGATGCGGAAGTGGGACACTGGATTGCAACCCATCCAATGCAATAAAAACAGATATCTCTTGCTTAAACTGACAGATTTTGATGGGGATTGTTTTGTTATGTAACTTAGATTGCCGCACCGGTGTGTCAATCGACTCTAGGGGGTTAACTAGTGACAACCGAGAAGCATGCCGGAACTATGTCAATTTTAATCAACAGGAATACTAAGCAAGTGTTTAAATGTCCTCCAATTTCTTGGCCTTAATCCTCCCTCCCAAAATAAAAATGCCCTTACTTGAGAACTCTACATGTATTCTGATTCTAAACAAATAAGACCAATACCATTTTATCATTACAGAAGCTGAAACCAGAATTGACTATATCCGTTTTCACACCTGAGGAATTTGTCAATACATTGAACTAAATCAGGCTTATTGATGTTATATATGAGTGAACTTCAAAGTGAGAAAAAGGCTGATCATCAACCTGTCACGACTCCCTCCGAAGCTGCAACCTCACCTTGTTCGGGCAGGCTTCGGCGTTCGCCGTCACCGGCCTCCTAGCCACTGCCGCTCCTCATTTCATCATTCCGTTGGTTTTGTCTTGTTCATTACACACACCTGGTTCATATCCCCTCATCAGTACCTGTATAAGTGTACTGCCCCCTTGTCTTTGTGTGTGATTGTTTATTGTGAGGATAGTGAAGCTCGGTGGAGCTCCTTGTATTTTGTATCGCCGGGTTATTTTCCCCGTGTGCCTTGTTGGTTCCAGTGCGCCTGTTTTGCGCACTGGACTGTTTTGACGCATTACTGCGTAACTCTGTTTTTCCGGAATAAATCCTGTTATTCTGTGATTTACCCTCCTGCGCCTGACTCCT
Organism: Coregonus clupeaformis; assembly: GCF_020615455.1. NCBI lineage: Eukaryota > Metazoa > Chordata > Actinopteri > Salmoniformes > Salmonidae > Coregonus > Coregonus clupeaformis. Next base: position 50,820,214 of record NC_059199.1, read on the forward strand.
TCAAATCACCCATCACAGAATCACACACCCACCATGGAGTCAGCAGGAGAGGAGCACATGACTGAAGTCGTGGCACGGGTCCTGGAGCATTCAACGATGCTAGCCAGCTTGGGAGAAGTGATGGATTGGGTTCTCCAGGTCGTCCAATGCCTGGAGAGGAGAGGACCCGATCTTTCGGAACCAGCTGGCCGACCGGATCCACCCACCAACATCCCAGCACCCAGAGGGATCCATATATCCCGACCACGGGATTGAGACGGAACAGCTGCTCTCTGCCAGGGATTCCTCCTACAACTGGAGGTGTACTATTCGAACATCAGCCCGGCTCCATCAGAGCGGAAAAACGTGTTCGCCCTCATCTCCTGCCTCTCTGGGAAAGCCCTGGAGTGGGCCAACGCGGTCTGGTGTAAAGGAGGAGCCGTGTTGGACAACTATGGGGAGTTCGCTCACCTCTTTCGGGCAGTCTTTGATCACCCGCCCGAAGGTAGAGAGGCAGGCGAGCGGCTGGTCCCCCTGAGGCAGGAGACGAGGACAGCGCAGGACTTCGCCCTAGAGTTTCGGACTTTGCCCTGGAGTTTCGGATTCTAGCGGCTGGGTCCAGGTCAGATTCTAGCCGCTGGGTCCAGGTGGAACGAGCAGGCCCTCTCTATGAGAGGACGTCCGGAGGGGGCTAGCCTGCCGGGACACCATGATGTCCTTCCATCAACTGGTGGACATGGCCATCCGGTTGGACAAGCTGCTGGCTGCTAGAGGACGTCCTGGAAGGGGCCAGTGCTCGGTAATCAATGCAAGGGCGCAGACCTTGTATGTATGTATGAACCCCTGATGCAGGGCCTCGGAGATGTATGTCTCCATCGCCTCCGTTTCAGCCTGCGACAGGGGATACACATGACTCCTGGGAGGCACAGGGTCTACCTGGAGGTTTATAGCGCAATCCCCCGCCCGATGAAGTGGTAATTTGGTCGCCTGCATTTTGGTAAACGCGTGCATCAAATCGAGGTATTCAGGGGGGAATGCGCACGGTGGAGGTAGTGTCTGGACTTTCCACCATGGTTGCACCAACACCTAGACACCTAACCTGACACTCTCGCAACCACCCCATGAGAACCCTCTGCAGCCATGAAAAGGTGGGGTTGTGTAGTGCTAACCAGGGAAGACCTAACACAACAGGGAAATCAGGAGACACAATAATAAATAAGGTGAATTGTTCTCTATGGGTCTCGTGCATAACCATAGTGACTGGTTCTGTAACTTCCCTAACGAACACGGACCCTAGTGGTTGACTGTCAAGTGATCTGATGGGGAGTGGAATGGATAGGGGAACCAATGTAATGCCTAGACCATGTGCAAATGACCAGTCCATAAAGTTCCCAGCTGCGCCTGAATCGACCAGCGCCTTACACTGGGGAACTACTTTGTAATCAGGAAAGTGGATGTGTAGGGTTCAGTGCGCAGCAGAGGGCTCTGAACGAGTGTGGGTGTTCGATACCTGGGGTGACGTAAGAGTGCCCTGCCTGCTGCCTCCAAACCCAAAAGAACGCCGACGACAGCGTGCAGGAGAATGTCCTCTCGTGCCACTAGAGTGACACTGACTCTGTCGTCCTCTGCTCTCCCGGATCGCCGTTCCACCCAGCTCCATCAGCTCGTGATCCGGGTTGGGGTGTGATCCGGGTCCAGGACGTCCTCTAGCAGCCAGCATGGATGGCCATGTCCACCAGTTGATGGTAGGACAACATGGTGTCCCGGCGAGCCGGAGGAGCGGTGCTGGGTTCCGGTGAGGGATATCCTTGATCCCTCCCTATTGCGGGATTTCCACTGTCGCCATCTGGCTTGCCCTGCTCCATGTCATCCTGGCCGTCCCCGAGGCCGGTGTCGGCGTTCTGCTGGAGCTGCGTGTCAAGGGGTGGGGGGGGGGTACTCTCACGACTCCCTCCGAAGCTGCCACCTCTCCTTGTTCGGGCAGGCTTCGGCGTTCATCGTCACAGGCCTTCTAGCCACTGCCGCTCCTCATTTCATCATTCCGTTGGTTTTGTCTTGTTCATTACACACACCTGGTTCATATCCCCTCATCAATAGCTGTATAAGTGTTCCCTCTGCCCTCTTGTCTTTGTGTGTGATTGTTTATTGTGAGGATAGGGAAGCTCGGTGGAGCTCCTTGTATTTTGTATCGCCGGGTTAATTTCCCTGTGTGCCTTGTTGGTTCCAGTGCGCCTGTTTTGCGCACTGGACTGTTTTGACGCATTACTGAGTAACTCTGTTTTCCGCAATAAATCCTGTTATTCTGTTACCCTCCTGCGCCTGACTCCTTAAAATCACCCATCACACAACCGTTGCCATGACTTATGAACCACAGGCCAATTTAAATATGTCACACCTCCCAATACAACAGACAACACATACATTTTAATCAACACTATGATGACATGTGAGTTTGTTTGTGTTTGTGTCTTTGTGTGTGATTGCGTACATGCGTTTGTGTGTGTGTGCATGCGTGACTGTGGTCAGACTATTTCCAAAATGAAACTGAACCCCCAAGACACAAAGACTTCCCTAATGAATCACTAGTAACGAGGTAGGAGGCTCTGGAAATACCCAGTGAAACAAAATTGATTAATTGCGGAAAGTGGAAAAGGATGTAATTGTGACGTTTTTTTTTAGCTCTCTTAGTCACAACTCATGCGCCATTCCCTTATGCAATCAAATCAAAGGCCAGTTTGGAAAATCAAACCCAACGAATGCCATGTTTGGGAATTATTGCTGCTTTTGAGAAGACAGTGATTGAATTAAGCTTTTACTGGTTGATGAAAGAAATGTCCATAGTTTGTCAAAAGCAGGACCTCCTCTTTTCCCCCTGCATCTGGGGAAGTGTTGCTGTTGTTAATCAGTACTGCATGCATTCCTACATGACACACCCCCACACACACACAACATTATGGATGATCCGGGTGCGATGCAGCGAAGGTGCTCCCACCCCAAGAAGCAAATACAATGCTTATTTCAGCAGAAAGCCTTGGGTGGAGAGTTTGGCAGAATAAGCACAGGGCATGGTGGATAATGGATGTGTGTGTGTGTGTGTGTGTGTGTTTAGCAGCATATGCACAGGGCAGCATGGTGAATGTGATGTCAACCCAGGGCTTCTAATAGATCAATCTGACCCTCCTAGATAAATCTGGGCCCTTATAGGAGCAGAGCAGTGGTCCAGCCGGCTCACACTCAGCCAGTCTGCAGTACTATATATGGTGACTAACCGTTAAACACATATTCACTCAACCCAGAGACTAAAATATTCAACTGCATATATATTGTTTATAAAGTAGTCACATAATATATTTATATAGATTTGTTAAATCATAATATGAATTCCATTTTCACTGTCTTAATAAATGCTATATTACATAACATGCAATAGGATGCTTATCCTCCTGCAAACATTATTGTCCCATTACTTTGCATATTTGGTTTTAACAGTTGAATACAACAAAATCCCCTGAGACAATATTACTGCTACAATGACCCTGGAGTGTCCTGGTCAAGATGACTGGTGAACAATGTTCCCTCTAAGCTGTGCACGTGCGCGGGCGAGCAGTAGCCCTGAGACTGCTGTGCAGCAGCCCGAGTGTCACGGTTTCGGCCGAGGCTGCTCCTCCTCCTGGTTCGGGCAGGCTTCGGCGGTCGTCGTCCCCGGAGTACTAGCTGCCACCGATCTATGTTTCTTGTTCGTTTGGTTTTGTCTTGTTGTTGTACACCTGTGTCTTGTTAGTCCTCGTTAGTGTCCTATTTAGTTCTCGTTGGTTGTGTTTGTCTTTGTGTGTGATTGCTCTTCTGTTTTCGTGTTGGAGCTACGTACTTTCCCTCCAGTGTTTTGGAGAGGTTTTTTCGCACATGTTAGTGCGCCGTTTGTTTGATGCCTGTGTGCGCCGTGTTTTCGCCTTCGGGCTTATTGTGCTTATTTTCTACGTGAATATTGCACTAAAGTCTTTTGGACTGAGCTTCTGCGTCCTGCGCTTGATTCATGCACCACACCCACCTTCAGCACCCCTTGACAGAATCACACACCAGAATGGAATCAGCAGGATCTGCAGTTACGCCTGAGTCGCTCGAGGAGCATGTTCGCGGCCAAGATGACCAGATACGACAACTGGGGACCGCTCTACAGGACGTCATCAACACCCTGCATCGATGGGAGGCCAGCGGGGTACCCACACCTCCACCTACCCTGCCAACCCCATCGGCCGGTCCACCAGTCCCAGGTTCGGAACCCAGGGGGATTCGGCTCTCGCTCCCGAGGGCGTATGACGGAACAGCTGCCGTTTGCTCTAGAGTTCCGGACTCTAGCGGCGGACGCAGGGTGGAATGAACGGGCCCTCATCGACCATTTTCGATGTAGCCTACGGGAGGACGTTCAACGTGAGTTGGCCTGCAGGGATACCCATCTCACCTTCGACCAGTTGGTCGATATGTCCATCCGTCTGGACACCCTGCTAGCCACCCGTGGACGTCCCGAGGGGGTCCGTCCATTCCGCCCTCCGGCACCTCCGAGCCGAGCCCTATGGAGCTCGGGGGTGCCGGCGCTAGAGAAAGGAGGAGGAGGAGCCCGGGGGGGCCTCCCAGGTGAGTAGACGTCCCACTTATCCAGAGCTTTCTGTTGCGCACTTTTGTATACCTGTTTGTTTTCCACAGGTTGCACCTCATTCCCAGCATAAGGCGCTAGTAGATTCAGGCGCAGCTGGGAATTTTGTTGATCGGAAGTTTTGTTTAGATTTAGGGATCCCTCTCCTACCTGTTGACAAACCTTTTCCCGTTCATGCCTTAGATAGCCGCCTGTTGGGGTCGGGGTTGATTAGGGAAATCACAGCGCCACTTAGGATGTGTGCGCAGGGGGGTCATGAAGAGACTATACAGCTGTATCTGATCGACTCTCCTGCGTACTCCAGTGGTGCTGGGAATTCCTGGTTAAGCACCCATAACCCTGCTATTTCGTGGCAACAGAGGGCTCTCGATGGGTGGTCTGCTCAGTGCGAGGGGCGATGTCTGGGGGTTTCCGTGGGGGCGACTTCGGTGGAAAGTCCAAACCAAGTGCCCGCACTGCACATTCCGCCTGAATATGGGGATTTAGCTCTCGTGTTTAGTAAAACTAGGGCGACGCAGTTGCCTCCTCATAGACAGGGGGATTGTGCGATTGATCTCCAGGCAGGAGCAGCGCTCCCACGGAGCCATGTGTATCCTTTGTCTCAAGAGGAGAGAAAAGCTATGGAGACTTACATAGCCGAATCTTTGAGACAGGGATACATTCGGCCCTCCACTTCTCCCGCCTCCTCGAGCTTCTTTTTGTGAAGAAGAAAGATGGAGGGTTGCGCCCGTGCATTGATTACCGTGGTCTCAATCAGATTACTGTGAAATACAGTTATCCACTCCCTCTGATTGCGACCATGACGGAGTCATTGCATGGAGCGCGGTTTTTCACAAAATTGGATCTCAGGAGCGCGTATAACTTGGTGCGCATTAGGGAGGGCGACGAATGGAAGACAGCGTTTAGTACCACGTCAGGTCATTTCGAGTATCTCGTCTTGCCATATGGGTTGATGAATGCTCCATCAGTCTTCCAATCCTTCGTAGATGACATTTTCCGGGATATGCAGGGACAAGGGGTGGTCGTGTACATTGATGATATTCTGGTGTACTCGTCTACCCGAGCCGAGCATGTAACCCTGGTGCGTCGTGTATTGAGGAGGCTGTTGGAGCACGACCTATATGTCAAGGCAGAGAAATGTCTGTTTTTCCAGGAGTCGGTCTCCTTTTTGGGTTATCGGTTGTCCGCGTCAGGGGTGAGAATGGAGGTGGATCGTGTGTCCGCTGTGCGTAATTGGCAAACCCCAACCACTGTAAAAGAGGTGCAGCAGTTCTTGGGCTTTGCGAATTACTACCAGAGGTTTATCCAGGGTTTTGGACAGGTGGCAGCTCCCATCACGTCCCTTCTGAAAGGGGGTCCGGTGTGCCTGCAGTGGTCAGCTGAGGCGGACAGGGCCTTTGGGAGACTGAAGGACCTGTTTACTTCGGCTCCGGTGCTGGCGCATCCGGATCCCGCATTACCCTTTCAGGTTGAGGTGGACGCGTCTGAGGCAGGTATAGGGGCCGTTCTCTCTCAACGGTCCGGCACGCCACCTAAACTCCGCCCCTGTGCTTTTTACTCAAAAAAGCTCAGCCCGGCGGAGCGTAACTATGACGTTGGGGACAGGGAGCTGTTAGCTGTAGTTCAAGCCCTTAAGGTGTGGAGGCATTGGCTTGAGGGGGCTCAACACCCCTTTCCTCATTTTGACTGACCATCGGAACCTGGAGTACATCCGGGCAGCGAGGAGACTGAACCCTCGCCAGGCTCGATGGAGTATGTTTCTCACCAGGTTCGTATTTAAAATCACGTACATCCCTGGGTCCCAGAATGGTAAGGCAGATGCGCTGTCCCGGCGGTATGACACGGAGGAGAGGTCCGTTGAGCCTACTCCCATACTACCGGAGTCTTGCCTTGTGGCACCGGTGGGGTGGGAGGTCGATGCCGAAATCGAGCGAGCGTTGCGTTCCGACCCCAGCCCTCCACAGTGTCCTGAGGGTCGGAAGTACGTTCCGCTCGAGATTTGGGATCGACTCATTTACTGGGCTCACACGTCACCCTCCTCTGGACATCCGGGTATTGGCCGGACAGTGCATTGCCTTAGCACTAAATACTGGTGGCCAACTTTGGCTAGGGATGTGAGGGTTTATGTCTCCTCCTGCTCGGTGTGCGCCCAGTGTAAGGCGCCCGACATCTGCCCAGGGGTAAGTTACAACCCCTGCCCGTTCCACAACGACCATGGTCCCACCTCTCAGTGGATTTTGTGACAGACCTTCCCCTCTCTCAGGGGAATACCACCATCCTGGTCGTTGTGGACCGGTTCTCTAAGGCCTGTCGTCTTCTCCCTATGTCGGGTCTTCCTACTGCCCTACAGACCGCTGAGGCCCTCTTTACCCACGTCTTCCGGCATTACGGGTACCCGAGGATATAGTGTCTGATCGAGGCCCCCAGTTTACCTCCCGTGTTTGGAGAGCGTTCATGGAGCGTTTGGGGTCTCGGTTAGCCTTACCTCAGGGTACCACCCGGAGAGTAACGGGCAGGTAGAACGTGTCAACCAGGATGTGGGTAGGTTTCTGAGGTCGTATTGCCAGGACCGGCCTGAGGAGTGGGCACGGTACATTCCCTGGGCCGAGATGGCCCAGAACTCTCTCCGCCACTCTCTACCAACCTAACCCCCTTCCAATGTGTGTTAGGTTACCAGCCGGTTCTGGCACCTTGGCAGCAGAGCCAGATCGAGGCCCCTGCGGTGGATGATTGGATGAGGCGCTCGGAAGAGACGTGGAACGCTGCCCACGTCCACCTGCAGCGGGCCGTCCTTCGTCACAAGGCGAGCGCCGATCTCCACCGCAGTGAGGGGCCGGTGTACGCACCCGGAGATCGAGTCTGGCTCTCTACCAGAAACCTACCCCTCCGCCTGCCCTGCCGGAAGCTGGGTCAGCGGTTTGTGGGGGCCCTTTAAAGTCCTGAGAAGATTGAACGAGGTGTGTTATAGGTTACATCTACCTGTTGAGTATAAGAATATTAACCCCTCGTTCCATGTGTCTCTTCTCAGGCCGGTGGTAGCTGGTCCACTCCAGGACAATGAGATAGGAGAGACTCCTCCGCCCCCACTGGACATCGAGGGGCTCCGGCGTACACCGTTCGGTCCATCTTGGACTCTAGACGCCGGATGGGGGGTCTCCAGTATCTCGTGGAGTGGGAGGGGTTCGGCCCGGAGGAGCGGTGCTGGGTGCCGCGGAGGGACATCCTAGACCCATCTCTCCTGTCGGAGTTCCACCGGGACCATCCCGCGCGCCCTGCTCCACGGTCCTCCTGGTCGTCCCCGAGGCCGGGTTCGGCGCACGGCTGGAGCCGCGGGCCAAGGGGGGGTACTGTCACGGTTTCGGCCGAGGCTGCTCCTCCTCCTGGTTCGGGCAGGCTTCGGCGGTCGTCGTCCCCGGAGTACTAGCTGCCACCGATCTATGTTTCTTGTTCGTTTGGTTTTGTCTTGTTGTTGTACACCTGTGTCTTGTTAGTCCTCGTTAGTGTCCTATTTAGTTCTCGTTGGTTGTGTTTGTCTTTGTGTGTGATTGCTCTTCTGTTTTCGTGTTGGAGCTACGTACTTTCCCTCCAGTGTTTTGGAGAGTTTTTTTCGCACATGTTAGTGCGCCGTTTGTTTGACGCCTGTGTGCGCCGTGTTTTCGCCTTCGGGCTTATTGTGCTTATTTTCTACGTGAATATTGCACTAAAGTCTTTTGGACTGAGCTTTGCGTCCTGCGCTTGATTCATGCACAACACCATCAATCAATCAATCAATCAATCAATTTTATTTTATATAGCCCTTCTTACATCAGCTAATATCTCGAAGTGCTGTACAGAAACCCAGCCTAAAACCCCAAACAGCTAGTAATGCAGGTGTAGAAGCACGGTGGCTAGGAAAAACTCCTAGAAAGGCGAAAACCTGGGAAGAAACCTAGAGAGGAACCAGGCTATGAGGGGTGGCCAGTCCTCTTCTGGCTGTGCCGGGTGAAGATTATAACAGAACCATGCCAAGATGTTCAAAAATGTTCATAAGTGACAAGCATGGTCAAATAATAATCAGGAATAAATCTCAGTTGGCTTTTCATAGCCGATCATTAAGAGTTGAAAACAGCAGGTCTGGGACAGGTAGGGGTTCCATAACCGCAGGCAGAACAGTTGAAACTGGAATAGCAGCAAGGCCAGGCGGACTGGGGACAGCAAGGAGTCACCACGGCCGGTAGTCCCGACGTATGGTCCTAGGGCTCAGGTCTCTCAGTTGGCTTTTCATAGCCGATCATTAAGAGTTGAAAACAGCAGGTCTGGGACAGGTAGGGGTTTCGTAACCGCAGGCAGAACAGTTGAAACTGGAATAGCAGCAAGGCCAGGCGGACTGGGGACAGCAAGGTGTCATCATGCCCGGTAGTCCTGACGTATGGTCCTAGGGCTCAGGTTCTCAGAGAGAAAGAGAGAACGAGAGAATTAGAGAGAGCATACTTAAATTCACACAGGACACTAGATAAGACAGGAGAAGTACTCCAGGTATAACCAACTAACCCCAGCCCCGACACATAAACTACTGCAGCATAAATACTGGAGGCTGAGACAGGAGCGGTCCGGAGACACTGTGGCCCCATCCGAAGAAACCCCGGACAGGGCCAAACAGGAAGGATATAACCCCACCCACTCTGCCAAAGCACAGCCCCCGCACCACTAGAGGGATATCCTCAACCACCAACTTACAATCCTGAGACAAGGCCGAGTATAGCCCACAGAGGTCTCCACCACAGCACAAACCAAGGGGGGGCGCCAACCCAGACAGGAAGATCACGTCAGTAACTCAACCCACTCAAGTGACGCACCCCTCCCAGGGACGGCATGAAAGAGCACCAGCAAGCCAGTGACTCAGCCCCTGCAACAGGGTTAGAGGCAGAGAACCCCAGTGGAGAGGGGAACCGGCCCGGCAGAGACAGCAAGGGCTGTTCGTTGCTCCAGAGCCTTTCCGTTCACCTTCACACTCCTGGGCCAGACTACACTCAATCATATGACCTACTGAAGAGATAAGTCTTCAGTAAAGACTTAAAGGTTGAGACCGAGTCTGCGTCTCTCACATGGGTAGGCAGACTGTTCCATAAAAATGGAGATCTATAGGAGAAAGCCCTGCCTCCCGCTGTTTGCTTAGAAATTCTAGGGACAATTAGGGAGGCCTGCGTCTTGCGACCGTAGCGTACGTATTGGTATGTACGGCAGGACCAACTTGGAAAGATAGGTAGGAGCAAGCCCATGTAACGCTTTATAGGTTAACAGTAAAACCTTGAAATCAGCCCTTGCCTTAACAGGAAGCCAGTGTAGGGAAGCTAGCACTGGAGTAATATGATCAGGATTCTAGCAGCCGTATTTAGCACTAACTGAAGTTTATTTAGTGCTTTATCCGGGTAGCCGGAAAATAGAGCATTGCAGTAGTCTAACCTAGAAGTAACAAATGCATGGATTAATTTTTCTGCATCATATTTGGACAGAAAATTTCTAATTTTTGCAATGTTACGTAGATGGAAAAAAGCTGTCCTTGAAACAGTCTTGATATGTTCGTCAAAAGAGAGATCAGGGTCAAGAGTAACGCCGAGGTCCTTCACAGTTTTATTTGAGACGACTTTACAACCATCAAGATGAATTGTCAGATTTAACAGAAGATCTCTTTGTTTCTTGGGACCTAGAACAAGCATCTCTTGCACCCACCTTCAGCACCCCTTGACACCGAGACTGCCCCGCAGCTCTCCCAGAACTGCCACTCAGAAGAAATATCAGCCCACAGAGAGAAGCACGAGATTGAACTTCACTCAACTTTCTAGAGCAGTGGTCACCAAACGGTCGATCGCGATCGACTGGTCGATCTCCAAGGCATTCCTAGTCGATCGCCAAACATTTCTGTAAAAAACCCAACGATAAAGCCTTGTGTTCCTATTTTTTTAAATTAGTCTTGGGCTGTTGGCGGTAGGTGCATCCGATTCAGCTGCCCTGTGTGCCGGGTAGGCGAAATGTTGCCATTTTTAACCATTTAATGTGTCTGAAGGTACAAACTCTGCCTTCCCTGCGGACCCGGAGAGCTACCGCTGGCCAATCGGATGGCTCAGAATACCATGTATGCGGTAACATAGCAGGCATAAAAGAAAGCTACAGCAAAGAAGATACTGTGAGATTTCAAAACGTTTAAAACCATGACTAGAGAGAGACTGTCATCGAATAAAGCAAAGAGCTGCTGTTTTCATGTTTAAATTCTTACTCAACGCTGTCAACACTTTGTATTCAACACTTTTATGAGCCATAAAATGCGCGTTCTTCCTATTTCCACTCAGCGCTACATCAAGCAGTAATGAATGAGTAGGAAAGTGTATCTATAGGCTTACGTTGTTATTATTATTAGCAGCTTAGGTGTTTTTTAATATCAAGGAATATTTCACTTTCTCTGTTCATAGGAGTAACAACATGAATTTGTGCATTAGGCAGAAATAATGTGGTGCGACTCGAGTTTTGCCATCAGCTGGAAGACAGTGGAGGAAAGGGAGAGCTGAGGGATGTTGAGAGGCGGACCCTCAGTCTTCTGCTCGCTCCCTCCGCTGAGACTGACCATCAGATGCATGCACCATTAGCCCAGTAAAATGCCCAGTGTATGCACACTCAGCTGTGCCTCACAAGTAATACAACAACTGATCTATTACCGGTGTGATCATATAGCCTACTCAAATGTTTTAATATAATTAACAAAAAAATGGCCCGAACAACAATGCATTGGCAGGGCAAGTCAAGCAAAGCCAATATGCAGTGATTATGTATTGGGACTGTAACTTACTGCACAAATCTCATTGCTACATTGCTGTTTTAATTGGTTAATGTTGTATAGGCTTACGGTTTTTAAGTCATGTAAAAAAACTATCTGCATTTTGACTCAGAAAGTGATCTTGACTCAGAAAAGGTTGGTGACCACTGTTAGAGATTTTCCCTGTTAACACTATCAATGTTTCCCTTTACTGTGCCAATTGTGATCGAATCAACACAATATTAGCCACTTTCAATGCAACATACCGAAACCCCCCCAAAGTCAATACTTTGTAGAGTCACCTTTTGCAGCAATTACAGCTGCAAGTCTCTTGGGGTATGTCTCTACAAGCTTAGCACATCTAGCCACTGGGATTTTTTCCCATTCTTCAAAGCAAAACTGCTCCAGCTCCTTCATGTTGGATGGGTTCCGCTGGTGTACAGCAATCTGTAAGTCATACCACAGATTCTCAATTGGATTGAGGTCTGGGCTTTGACTAGGCCATTCCAAGACATTTAAATGTTTCCCCTTAAACCACTTGAGTGTTGCTTTAGCAGTATGCTTAGGGTCATTGTCCTGCTGGAAGGTGAACCTCCGTCCCAGTCTCAAATCTCTGGAAGAATGAAACAGGTTTCCTCAAGAATTTCCCTGTATTTAGCGCCACAGTAGCTCCTTCAGGGTTATCTTTGGTCTCTTTGTTGCCTCTCTGATTAATGCCCTCCTTGCCTGGTCCGTGAGTTTTGGTGGGCGGCCCTCTCTTAGCAGGTTTGTTGTGGTGCCATATTATTTCCATTTTTTTATAATGGATTTAATGGTGCTCCATGGGATGTTTAAAGTTTTGGATATTTTTTTATAACCCAACCCTGATCTGTACTTCTCCACAACTTTGTCCCTGACCTGTTTGGAGAGCTCCTTGGTCTTCATGGTGCCGCTTGCTTGGTGGTGCCCCTTGCTTAGTGGTGTTGCAGACTCTGGGGCCTTTCAGAACAGGTGTATATATACTGAGATCATGTGACACTTAGAATGCACACAGGTGGACTTTATTTAACTAATTATGTGACTTCTGAAGGTAATTGGTTGCACCTTATTTAGGGGCTTCATAGCAAAGGGGGTGAATACATATGCATGTACCACTTTCCGTTATTTATTTGTTCACAAATAAGTTATTTTTTTCATTTCACTTCACTAATTTGGACTATTTTGTGTATGTTCATTATATGAAATCCAAATAAAAATCCATTTAAATTACAGGTTGTAATGCAACAAAATAGGAAAAACGCCAAGGGGGATGAATACTTTTGCAAGGCACTGTATGGATCTGTGCCATTTACTTTGAACTGGACTGTGTTTACAGCATGAGCGGTCGTGAGTAGATGCGCTTGTTTTGAGAGTGTTGTATTTTGAGACACGCTTGAATAATCTAAGTAGCCAATAGGCAGAGGGTAGCATAATTTGTCTGATTCTCTGTAATAATGGTATGGGAATAATAATGTATTTTCTTTTGTAAAGTGGTTTCTTGCATCAAACAAAACAACAACATTTTCAGTCACCTCTTTGTCTGAAGGACAAGTGGATAAACAGGAGAATGTCAAGCCCTCCATGTTTTTTTCAAAAGTCTCATGGAATGTAGGCCTACATTGAACACCACACATTGGCTGCCACTATACGCTGAATGATAGAACCGCTATTTCCATGTTAAAATGTTATGGGATGCATTTTCTCCATTGTTTTTGATGGTAGGCCACTCTGGTAGGCCTACATTATGATGAAAGCCACAGTAGTCTACTTGGCCACTGTTGAAACTGTAACTTAAAGCAGGTACAGCCTCAGTGTTCACAGTAAACGCGCGCTGGAAGTTGCACTGAATTTTCACAACGTTCAAGTTTGCGCTCAGCAGACCTGAAATTTGCTCAGTGCCTAAAAAAATGTGAAGGAACATTGCTGGTGACATCACAGGGGTGCCTGTAGTTTTGTCCGGATTATCTCCTTAGGGGTCACTCTGTAGAAGAAGCTATTTGAGCCCATGCAGCCCTCACTGTGAGAAGTCTTCCTTTCCACACACACACACACTATGCCATACACAGCACGGCACTAACTGATTCCATTCAAGCTGGCGGCCACAACCAGGGGGAGAAACGGCAGCATGCAGAGAAACTCTGATTACCCTAGCTACCACTCTGCCATAATCCCTTTTCTCTGATCTCCGCTGATTTTGGTTTAATCTTTTTTTTTTTTTTTTTTTTTACTTTCTACAGGAAAGGAGGAATTATTCAAATCCAAACTGCTCAGTGAAAGTCTGTTCTCCACCTGCAGGCATGTTGGGTAGAGAGGGGAGGAAGGGGGAGGGAGATAAATTGAACGAAAGTGTTGAAATAGCCTCCAAGGATTCTCTCTCCCTCTCTTTGTTTCTCTCACCCTCCTTTGATATTCAGTTTGTTTTCCCCCACCTCTCCTCTTCCACCAGTGGACAACTTAGCCGCTTGAGGTCACATCCTCTCCAACCCAACTCGGTAATTTACTCTGGGGCTTACGGTGTTCGCTGATCTCCTAAATCGGGGCACTAGAGCTGAAACCTACGGCCACCCACCCAAGCCTCAAGCCCTCCCTGGGTCTGGTCTGAGTAATAGCTGATATCCCCCAGATAGGCGGTGTGGTTTGCATTTCATTTCTAGAAGCACCTACCGGGTCAGAGGAGCTGGCTATGTCATCTGAGATAAGAGCTGAGCCGGGGAGAGCGGGTGCTAGACATGCAGGCAATACACCTGTCTGTTAGGAAGGAGGAGGCAGGAGGAGGGATATCTCTCTTTTTCTGTTTAGCAGAAGCATTAAAAACCATAAGGAAATACTCCTCTCTACTCTCTCCTTCTTAAGACAAGGTATTAAGATGAAACAAATATACAGTTGAAGTCGGAAGTTTACATACACTTAGGTTGGAGTCATTAAAACTAGTTTTTCAACCACTCCACAAATTTCTTGTTAACAAACTATAGTTTTGGCAAGTCGGTTAGTACATCTACTTTGTGCATGACACAAGTCATTTTTCCAACAATTGTTTACAGACAGATTATTTCACTTATAATTCACTGTATCACAATTCCAGTGGGTCAGACGTTAAACAGCTTGGAAATTCCAGAAACCATGTCATGGCTTTAGAAGCTTCTGATAGGCTAATTGACATCATTTGAGTCAATTGGAGGTATACCTGTGGATGTATTTCAAGGCCTACCTTCAAACAGTGCCTCTTTGCTTGACATCATTGGAAAATCAAAAGAAATCAGCAAGGCCTCAGAAAAATAATTGTAGACCTCCACAAGTCTGGTTCATCCTTGGGAGCAATTTCCAAACGCCGGAAGGTACCACGTTCATCTGTACAAACAATAGTACACAAGTATAAACACCATGGGACCACGCAGCCGTCATACCGCTCAGGAAGGAGACGTGTTCTGTCTCCTAGAGATGAACGTACTTTGGTGCGAAAAGTGCAAATCAATGCCAGAACAACAGCAAATGACCTTGTGAAGATGCTGGAGGAAACAGGTACAAATGTATCTATATCCACAGTAAAACGAGTCCTATATCGACAGAAAGGCCGCTCAGCAAGGAAGAAGCCACTGCTCCAAAACCGCCATAAAAAAGCCAGACTACGGTTTGCAACTGTACATGGGGACAAAGATCGTACTTTTTGGAGAAATGTCCTCTGGTCTGATGAAACAAAAATAGAACTGTTCGGCCATAATAACCATTGTTATGTTTGGAGGAAAAAGGGGGTACTTGCAAGCCGAAGAACACCATCCCAACCGTGAAGCACGGGGGTGGCAGCGTCATGCTGTGGGGGTGCTTTGCTGCAGGAGGGACTGGTGCACTTCACAAAATAGATGGCGTCATGAGGAAGGAAAATGATGTGGCTATACTGAAGCAACATCTCAAGACTTCAGTCAGGAAGTTAAAGCTTGGTCGCAAATGGGTCTTCCAAATGGACAACCCCAAGCATACTTCCAAAGTTGTGGCAAAATGGCTTAAAGACAACAAAGTGAAGGTATTGGAGTGGCCATCACAAAGCCCTGACCTCAATCCAATAGAACATTTGTGGGCAGAACTGAAAAAGCGTGTGCGAGCAAGGAGGCCTACAAACCTGACTCAGTTACACCAGCTCTGTCAGGAGGAATGGGCCAAAATTCACCCAACTTATTGTGGGAAGCTTGTGGAAGGCTACCCGAAACGTTTGACCCAAGTTAAACAACTTAAAGGCAATGCTACCAAATACTAATTGAGTGTATGTAAACTTCTGACCCACTGGGAATGTGATGAAAGAAATAAAAGCTGAAATAAATCATTCTCTCTACTATTATTCTGACATTTCACATTCTTAAAATAAAGTGGTGATCCTAACTGACCTAAGACAGGGAATTCTTACTAGGATTAAATGTCAGGAATTGTGAAAAACTGAGTTTAAATGTATTTGGCTAAGGTGTATGTAAACTTCCAACTTCAACTGTATATAATGATGTATGAGGCTTGAAAGGGTAGCATCATTATGGGATAATATTAGCCTTAAGAAACACACACACACACAGACATACACACATGTTATGCAGAATTTTTTACATTAATTTGTTAAGAAATATTATTTGAGAGCCAGTATCATAACAAAAACAATGTCAGTCCTTAACTAAGGTCGATGTCCGCTCACCCTGTCCGAACAGTTTGAGCTACACACGAATATGACCCCCCTGTGAAAAGGTGAGACACTCGCGAACACGTACATGTTGGTTATTTTGCTCTAGGACGCACACAGGTACTTGTTGAAAAAATTCATGGAAGTATATATGGAGACTGTTTAGTGCCAAAAACAAGGGGTTAAATAGATGTAAAAATATATATATATATAAATATATATATATAAATGTTTCATCAAATCATTTTTTATACTGTATATTTTTTTTATACTTCAAGGGGTCTTAAAATTCAAAATCAAATAGCAAAATTATCCTTGGCATGACCTTCTTAAAACAATTCCATATAGCTTAGTAGAACACCGCCCTCACCAAAAGTAGCTGAACCTGATCTCAGTGGTCTGGACTGGGCTGGGAGCGATGGGCAGCAGTGTGGTGTGTGTGTGTTTGTGTGTGTGTGTGTGTGTGTGAGTCAGCGGTTAGGTTGGACGGTGCTGCTGGAGAGAGTAGGGCACAGCATGGCTCCCAGGGCTTTAATCCCGGCCTGACTCTGTTCCCCATGCCAGCCTGAGGAATCACACACTCATACACTACTGCCAGCCTAAGGAATCATGGAGTCAGGGTCTGGGACCAGAACAGCTGGGCCCTCAGTCAACAGGAAAAAAACAACAGAAAGAGAAGAAAACCCCTGTCCTTCTGCTTTGCTAATGTGCATCTTTATGGACACTGCCAATGAACTGATTGCTGGGTGGGAAGCGAGCCGGGGCAGGAGCCAGAGGGAACTGACCAGAACATTGCCATATACAGCTCTGGAAAAAATTAAGAGACCACTGCAAAAATATACGTTTATCTGGTTTTACTATTTATAGGTATGTGTTTGGTTGAAATTAACATTTTTGTTTTATTCTATAAACTACTGACAACATTTCTGTCACACCCTGGCGCTGGGACTCTATATGTTGAGCCAGGGTGTGTTCATTCTATGTGTTATATTTCTATGTTGGGGGTTCTAGTTGTTCTGTTTCTATGTTGGCCTGAGTGACTCCCAATCAGAGGCAACGAGTGTCAGCTGTGGCTGGTTGTCTCTGATTGGGAGCCATATTTAAACTGTCTGTTTTTCCCTTTGTGTTTGTGGGTTCTTGTTCCGTGTTGGTCTATGTTACCTAGGACGTTACGAGTCGTTTGTTGTTTTTGTTTACTGTCCGTGTTTATCGCTAATGATAAATAAACATGTTTGTTCATCACGCTGCGCCTTGGTCTACTTCCTACGACGATCGTGACAATTTCGCCCAAATTCCAAATAAATGTTTTGTCATTTAGAGCATTTATTTGCAGAAAATGACAACTGGTCAAAATAACAAAAAAGATGTAGTGTTGTCAGACCTCGAAAAAAAGTTCATGTTCATTTTTAAACAACACAATATTAATGTTTTAACTAAGGAAGAGTTCAGAAATCAATATTTGGTGGAATAACACTGATTTTCAATCACAGCTTTCATGCGTCTTGGCATGCTCTCCACCAGTCTTTCAGATTGATGTTGGGTGACTTTATGCCACTCCTGGCGCAGAAATTCAAGCAGCTCGGCTTTGTTTGATGGCTTGTGACCATCCATCTTCCTCTTGATCACATTCCAGAAGTTTTCAATGGGGTTCAGGTCTGGAGATTGGGCTGGCCATGACAGGGTCTTGATCTGGTGGTCCTCCATCCACACCTTGATTGACCTGGCTGTGTGGCATGGCGCATTGTCCTGCTGGAAAAACCAATCCTCAGAGTTAGGGAACAATGTCAGAGCAAAAGGAAGCAAGTTTTCAACCAGGACAACCTTGTACGTGGCTTGATTCATGCATCCTTCATAAAGACAAATCTGCCCGATTCCAGCCTTGCTGAAGCACCCCCAGATCATCACCGATCCTCCACCAAATTTCACAGTGGGTGCGAGACACTGTGGCTTGTAGGCCTCTCCAGGTCTCCGTCTAACCATTAGATGACCAGGTGTTGGGCAAAGCTGAAAATTGGACTCATCAGAGAAGATGACCTTACTCCAGTCCTCTACGGCCCAATCCTTATGGTCTTTTGCAAACCTCAGCCTGGCTCTTCTTTGCTTCTCATTGACGAAGGGCTTTTTTCTAGCTTTACACGACTTCAGCCCTGCCCCTAGGAGCCTGTTTCGAACCGTCCTCGCCGTGCACTTCACCCCAGCTGCCGTTTGCCATTCTTTATGTAGGTCACTTGATGTCATCCTACGGTTGTTGAGTGACATTCGAATGAGTTGGCGGTCATCCCGGTCAGTAGAGAGTCGTTTTCGCCCTCTGCCGGTCTGTAGCTTTGTTGTCCCCAATGTCTGCTGCTTGACCTTGTTCTTATGAACCGCCGTCTTTTACATTTTAAGGATGGAAGAAACCTGACGCTCACTGTATCCCTCTGCCAGTAAAGCCAGAATTGAACCCTTCTTTTCCTCACTCAAAACTTTCCTTTTCAACTCTTTTGGCATGGTCAATAGTTATTTTTTTTATTAATATTACTTTTGAGGTACTATTAGCACTGTTTTTGCCATCCAGCTGGTCCTATTGCAAGAGGATAGTGATGACCACAGCCGTGGATTTTATACTTTTCCTCGTTAAATAAGATTTGGTTGATGTGATCACCTAATCAGTACCTAATTCAGTAGAATGAGGTGTGCCTGTGTTGGAATTCAACAGACACTTGAATGGAATGGCTGTCATACATGTAGAGATGCTGATTTAAGAAAAATGTGCAGTGGTCTCTTAATTTTTTCCAGAGCTGTATATAGCTTCGGTCCAGAGGTTATATAGGAGAAAATGCCTTAAACTGAAACAGTGATTGCCAATAGCCTAGATAAGAATTCCTTTGACTATTAAAAAGTGTTTATTGCAAATATTGAATAAGAGCATAACTGTATTCATGTAATTCCAGTTGCTTTGTATTTCAAGGGTCCTTCAGAAAACTATACAGTGAATGATGCGTAAATACTGACATTTATTTCCCATGATATGTGCCCAAAATAAACACACTAAAGGCTTTCAAAAGAACTGAGAGTGGTAAGTGTTACATGGAAGTTCTGTGTTCTTGTGAGGTTATCTGTCTGTTATTATTATTAAGAGTTTGTTTGCACTGCTGTATACTGTTTGATGTGAGCCCCTCTGTTGTTGGTGTTGTCTCATCACTGCCCTCTGCAGGAAAGCATGGGAGAATAGCACCTCAGTGGTGCCTTCAACAGACACACACGGGCACGTGCATAAACACACATGCACACACATCAGGCACACGCACAGGCGCACACACACACATTTACCCTTGTAGCTGACAGAGTTAGATGCATGTCCTCTACAGGGTGTTTGCATTTGGATGAGTGGACAGCAGCTCATATACACTAATTAAATCACTTGCATCCTATCAGCTGACTGGCCTGGCAGAGATGAATAAACCAATCAACACAAACTGAATTCATCTGACCCACCTGACTGCACACACACACACGGATGGATGTTCACATACACACAAACACACACACACACACACACACACCTCTTCAAAACTATCCCTCCATCGAGGCACAGCAATTAATCAACCAAACACACAACAGTTTGCCGTTCCCCGTCTCTCAAAATGTGGTAAATAACCCGGCCGCTCTGCTCTCTCCACGACGCAGGGAGACATTTCGTCAAACACATATGATCAAAACAAAGCTAATGACGTGTAAATTGTTGATGATGTATTCTGTAGCGAGCGGTCACAGTGTGCTGTCTGAGGGTAATCACTGACATGGGAAAGACATAATGAGGAGCAAATGAATATGAATATTAGGAACATTGAACATTACGCAGAGCAACTTTGACACTCAGAGAGTGGGTTGTCTGGATGTGGATGGTGTCATAATGTGTTGTTTTTACGATAAGGTACGCTCCCTGTGTCTCAATAACACATGTGCAAGCCAATCTGGTTCTTTGATTTCAGGACAAATCTAGAGTGAGGAAGAAAATGGCTTTGAATTAAAGGTCTATGAATAGCAAAGATATGATACGTCTATGACATCGCTCTAGTGACTCTACAAAGTCAAATAGCAGAGCTACTGTAAGAAAAGTGAAGGTGGTGGTGGAGGTCATAGTAGAGTACAGCTTGGCCAGCCTCCCCACGGTGGGCTCACCTCTTTGGGGCTTGTCTCCCTCTGCTAGAGGCCCTCCACCCTGGTCCCTGGCTCAGCAGTGGGTGGAGCAGAGCACCAGACAGCCGCTTAGCGTAGAGCGCTAGGCTAGTCCACAGCTAAACCCCTGCCTAGCTGAGTAGTGTAGCGCGCTAGCTAGGCTAGTCCACATAGAGCTAAAGCCCTGCTAGTGCCCTGGCAAGCCGGTGCATTACCAGGCCTAATTCCACAAGCTGAGCAAGGGATCTAACATCTGAGAACAATGGCTCTCCCTCCCAAATCTGGCAGAGGCACAGGCACAGCAGACACAGATTTGGGGGTACAGCGTTTAGGGTGTCAGGGAGGGAGGGTCTTAGGGAGGATTGGAGGGGTGAGGGATGGAGGGAGAGAAGTGAGAGGGAGCTACCTACTGATAGACACTAACTGTGTTAGGAGAGTTAGGATGAATCCACAGTGAGCAACTAAACCACTACAGTAGCAGATGTCTCTACGTTATTACAAAAGGGAGAGGTTATTGTATATTCAAATAGAACGGACCCAGTTGACTGATCATACAACACTATTAAAGCACCTAAATCCATGAGACATTCTCCAACGGAGTGCTTGAACAGCCCAATGAAATGACTAGACATATAAAACAGACAGAGTGGACTAATGCGTGATCATTTTGGCCTAGTCTCTTGTGACAGATTTAGCAAAACCGTGTAGCTGGCCAGAACGTACCTGACATTTGGTTCTGGGTGCCAAGATTAGTTTTAGCAAGATTAACTACTGCTCTTTTGCAGATTGGCAATTCAATGTTCAGACTAAAGCCCAAGCATGCAGATTTTCTTTTTTCAAATGTGTGTATCATATCACAGAAACGTATGATGTGTGGCATGCAAGGGAAGTCATTTACCGTGGCACAGATATCTGGCAGAAACTATACTTGTTTTGATATTGATTTAAATGGTTAGTGTTATGTGTGTTTGAGGGGCTGGAGGAAACATGAGTTTTATGCACACACACACACATGCATACAATCGCCGCAGTGCGTGCAACAGATGGATTTCCCCCTCCAGGAGCTGACTGAACAAAAAGAACATTCAATATGTAATTATCTATCTTCTCTCCATACAGACTTCAGCAAGTCACGCCGTTGTAGAGAATTCAATATGCACCCATGACATTTCCTAGTGTATTGCCATGGAAATAAATGTTTGTTTTGCTGCTCTGGGAGGGAACCACCTGCATTGTTCATCATGAGACGTGGGTCGACCGTCGAACGCTAGACTGCCTGGCTGGCTGATTAACTTGTGCAGGGACATGTGATGTCTCCTCTCATAGAGAGCCGCCACAACAAGATGGAGTTTTTTTTTTTATACCAAACTTTTCCCTGCAGACGTTTCAATGCAGTATTTTTTAATGGTTGCGTGAGTGAGCGAGCTTCACTCACAATATTTTGCATTATTATTAACTGCTTGGGTGCAATTTATTGTCCTCTGAGGCAATGGAGGTGGTTGGTAGAGGGGGACTCTGGTCGGAGCTGATAAGCCGCTGCTCACAACCAGGCCCGCTGGAGGGACCAGATTTTCCAGGAAGACAATGTCCACTAGGTCAGACACACACACATAGGCAAGTGCAAGTGCGTGCACACACACACACACACACACACATTGTTCAGACACACACACACACATTACATAGGCACTGCGTAGCACTACACACAAAAACACACACACACACACATCCCATTTCCAGCCTCCATCCACACTACATCCACACATGATAACATGCATCCCTATGTACGTCAACCGCTTCACAACGAAAGTTGAGAGCAATGAACAGTAATGATATTCCCTCTCTTCTAGTTGCTGCGTGTTTGTGTTTATGTCAGGGAGACTGGGGAAGGAAACGTCAGTGTAACGATAAGGGGAGAAAGATGACGGTGGTGCAGCTGGGCTGGGCTCCACAGTGCAGACAGAAGCACAGCAGAGACGTGCATCTATAAAGTAAAAGAAGCACCTCTCTGTGGGGATATGACAGCCAATCCATCAGGGGAAATGGAGCTTCTGTCTCTGGCACCAAGGAAAGAGGCCCCCAAGCTTTATAAATAGTTGCGCATTTTTAAAGGAAATTGGAAGTTGTCAGACATATGCCATCCGCTTTGCTTTTTTTGTTGAGGATCTCTCCTTCTTGGCTTGTTGACATGCGGCTCGGGGGAACATGATTGAAACATCACACAATACCAAGTAGCAGGGGTTTGAAAGGCTAACCTGAAAGGTGCTGAATCTCCTTATAGCAGGAAGATGAGTGTGTTCATGGTCCAATGCCACCATGTCAAGGAGCAAGTGGCACTCGAGTCGGGCTGGAAAATAGTTTACTGCTTTGTAGTGTCTCCCCTTTCAGAACTTAATCTTCTTAGCATTATGGTGAAGGACTATGGTTTGTGCATGTGTGTGTGTGTGTGTGTGCGCGCATGTGTGTGTGTGTGTGTGCCTGCTACGTACGTGTGTGTGTCTGTCACAATGTGTTACCGCTACATGCAGTCTAAATACACATACCAGTGATATTTTCAGCAGGGATTCTGAATTCCATCTTGCCTTTAGGTTACTGAAAACCAATGGTCAATGAGAAGGTACATTCGGGAAGGACTCCCAATGTTGAATTTCAAAGAGGCAGTGCACTGTGTCTAATTCAGAGGATGGTGTTGGTCAGAGTGGTTGATTAAAGTTGACTATCGCTGCACATGGATGGGTATGAGCTGCATGCATGCATTCTGAGAGGAGAGGAGAGGAGAGGAGAGGAGAGGAGAGGAGAGGAGAGGAGAGGAGAGGAGAGGAGAGGAGAGGAGAGGAGAGGAGAGGAGAGGAGAGGAGAGGAGAGGAGAGGAGAGGAGAGGAGAGGAGAGGAGAGGTATAGCCAGAGGGCTGAGACAGAACGTGCTACATGGATCTGTAGCCTTCCTTCCTTTTCATCTTTCATGTAGTGGAACAAGCCACAGATACACAGAGAAAAGGAACATCCTACAGGGAGAAAGTTTACAGTCAAAATCCTAGTAGAACAACCTATTGTACAATCTGAATATGCAGTGTCTCATTAGCCCATGTGGACTGGGCATCTGAATGATGCAAGTCACAAAAACCACAAATAAATAATTGTAAATCATACCATTAATGTAAATTGCATTGAATCAGCTGTGAGAGTGAGATCACCATTATCATTATACTTTTTTTTTAGATTAGAATAGATTTTTGTAGTCACATGCACAGTAGATGTAGTTGCAGAGTACAGTGATATACTTAAGCTCCGAGCTCATTCACACAGTGCAGGTGGGAATGAAACAATAATAATAAATAAAACAATTACAATAATATATACATATTTACAACTGTGACAATTATAAATATAAATGTCCATTAGTGATGGGCGGGAGGGGGTAATCAGGCCTACTACTGTCGTGTCATCATCGAACTTGATGATAGAGTTGGAACTGTGTGACTTTTCTACTTACAAATGTACAATAATTGCAAAAAGCAGGAGAGACTCTGTCACGGAATCAGCCGAGGCTGCTCCTCCTCCTTGCTCGGGCAGGTTTCGGCGTTCGTCGTCCCCGGAGTACTAGCTGCCACCGATCTATGTTTCGGTGTTTGACTTGTTTTGTCCTGATTGTGTACACCTGTTCCCCATTATGTTGTATTGTTTCCCCTATTTAAGAGGCTGTGATCCAGCACCTGGGTACCACCATCCAAGGAGTGATGGACACCTTGAGGCGATGGGAGAGTGGAGGTTTGCCCACACCTCATCCTGCGATACCACCACCATCAGCCATACCCATCGGTCCATCTCCGGAGTCCAGTGGGATTCGGCTCTCGCTCCCGAGGGCTTATGATGGCACCGCGGCCGGGTGTCAGGGTTTCCTACTCCAGGTTGAACTCTACCTAGCAACCATTCACCCGGCGCCCTCGGGATACGAGAGCGTGTCCGCCCTCATCTCCTGTCTGTCCGGCAAGGCCTGGAATGGGCCAACGCCGAATGGGGTTGGATAGACGCCGCTACGGTCAGCTATGCAGAGTTCACCCGCCGCTTCCGGGCAGTATTCGATCATCCCCCAGAGGGTAAAGCGGCGGGTGAGCGTCTATTCCACCTTAGACAGGGGAGGAGGAGCGCGCAGGAATTCGCGCTGGACTTCTGGACGCTAGCAGCCAACACGGGATGGAATGAGAGGGCCCTCATCGACCACTACAGATGCAGCCTGAGGGAGGACGTGCATCGGGAATTAGCCTGCAGGGACACCAACCTCAGCTTTGACCAACTGGTGGACATGTCGATTCGCCTGGATACCCTGTTGGCTACCCACGGACGTCCAGATTCGGGGCCGTCCATTCCATCCCCCAGCACTTCCGAGCCGACCCCTATGGAGCTCGGGGGTGCTGGTGCTAGGGAGACCAGGAGGGAGACCAGGAGGGAGGCCGTCCCCTGCACCAACTGTGGCCGCAGAGGACACACTGCTGGTCGGTGCTGGGGAGGGTCTCCTAGGAATCGAAGCAGTGGGCGACGCACTGATGAGTAATTCCAGGTGAGTAGGCACCCAACTCACCCAGAGCTCTCTGCTGATCATATGTGTATTAAAGTGGTGTTTCCCGAGGTTTCTCCTCACTCCCAGCATAAGGCGCTAGTAGATTCAGGCACAGCTGGGAATTTCATTGATCGCCAGTTCACCTATAAGTTAGGGATTCCTATCGTACCTGTTGATGTGCCCTTCCCCATTCATGCCCTAGATAGCCGCCCGTTGGGGTCTGGGTTGATTAGGGAGGTCACGGCGCCTCTCCGGATGAAAACGCAGGAGGGTCATGAGGAGATAGTACGTTTGTATTTGATTGATTCTCCTGCGTTTCCCGTGGTGTTGGGGCTTCCCTGGTTAACAGCTCATGACACCAACATTTCATGGCAGCAGAGAGCTCTCCAGGGATGGTCTGATCAGTGTACTGGGCGGTGTGTAGGCGTTTCCGTAGGGGCAACGACGGTGGAAAGCCCGAACCAAGTTCCCGCCTTGCATATTCCACCTGAGTATGCCGATTTGGCTCTCGCCTTCAGTAAGAAAAGGCGACTCAATTACCACCTCATCGACAGGGGGATTGTGCGATAGACCTCCAGGTAGGCGCTGCGCTTCCACGTAGTCACGTGTATCCTCTGTCTCAGGAGGAGACGGCCGCTATGGAAACCTAGGTCACCGAATCTTTGAGACAGGGTTACATACGACCGTCTACTTCCCCTGCTTCCTCAAGTTTCTTTTTTGTGAAGAAGAAGGATGGGGGTTTACGCCCGTGTATTGATTACTGTGGTCTAAATCATATCACCATCAAATACAGCTATCCTCTCCCTCTGATTGCTAGTATGACGGAGTCATTACACGGGGCGCGATTCTTCACAAAATTGGATCTTAGGAGCGCGTACAACCTGGTGCGCATTAGGGAGGGAGATGAGTGGAAGACAGCATTAAGTACCACCTCGGGTCACTATGAGTACCTCGTCATGCCATACGGGTTAATGAATGCTCCTTCAGTCTTCCAATCATTTGTGGACGAGATTTTCCGGGACTTGCATGGACAGGGTGTTGTGGTATATATTGATGACATTCTAATATATTCCGCTACACGAGCCGAGCATGTGTCCCTGGTGCGTCGAGTGCTTGGTAGACTGTTGGAGCATGACCTGTATGCGAAGGCGGAGAAATGTCTGTTCTTCCAGGAGTCCATCTCCTTTCTGGGACATCGGTTGTCCGCATCAGGGGTAGAGATGGAGATTGACCGTGTTTCTGCCGTGCGTAATTGGCAGACTCCCACCACGGTAAAGGAGGTGCAGTGCTTCTTGGGTTTTGCCAATTACTACCGGAGGTTTATCTGGGGCTTTGCACAGGTAGCAGCTCCCAGTACCTCTCTGCTAAGGGGGGGTCCGGTGCGCCTGCAGTGGTCAGCTGAGGCGGACAGGGCGTTTAAACGTCTGAAGGACCTGTTTACCTCGGCTCCAGTGCTGGCGCATCCGGATCCCTCTTTGGCATTCCAGGTGGAGGTGGAGGTGGGCGCTTCCGAGGCTGGGATCGGTGCTGTGCTGTCTCAGCGCTCAGGTACGCCACCTAAACTCCGCCCCTGTGCTTTCTATTCTAAGAAGCTCAGTCCGGCGGAGCGCAATTATGACGTGGGGGATAGGGAGCTGCTGGCTGTGGTTCAAGCCCTGAAGGTGTGGAGACATTGGCTTGAGGTGGCTAAACACCCTTTTCTCATTCTGACTGACCATCGTAACCTGGAGTACATCCGGGCAGCGAGGAGGCTGAATCCTCGCCAGGCAAGGTGGTCAATGTTTCTTTCCCGTTTTGTATTTAAGCTCACCTATATACCAGGGTCCCAGAACGCTAAGGCAGACGCCCTGTCCCGACTATATGACACAGAGGAGAGGTCCATTGAGCCCACTCCCATACTCCCGGAGTCTTGCTTAGTGGCACAGGTGGTGTGGGAGGTGGATGCGGAAATCGAGCGGGCGTTACGTTCCAACCCTACTCCTCCACAGTGTCCAGAGGGTCAGAGGTACGTGCCGCTCGAGGTTCGCGACCGTTTGATATACTGGGCTCACACGTCACCCTCCTCTGGTCATCCGGGTATTGGTCGGACAGTGCACTGCCTTAGTGAGAAGTACTGGTGGCCAACCTTAGCTAAGGACGTGAGGGTTTATGTTTCCTCCTGCTCGGTGTGCGCCCAGTGTAAGGCACCTAGACACCTGCCCAGGGGGAAGTTACAACCCCTACCCGTTCCACAACGGCTGTGGTCTCACCTATCGGTAGATTTTGTCACGGACCTTCCCCCCTCCCAGGGGAACACTACGATCTTGGTCGTTGTGGATCAGTTTCCTAAAGCCTGCCATCTCATTCCCCTGCCAGGTCTCCCTACTGCCCTACAAACTGCTGAGGCCCTGTTTACACACGTCTTCCGGCACTATGGGGTGCCTGAGGATATAGTGTCTGATCGGGGTCCCCAGTTCACCTCTAGAGTCTGGAGGGCATTTATGGAACGTCTGGGGGTCTCGATTAGCCTTACCTCAGGATTTCACCCCGAGAGTAATGGGCAGGTGGAGAGAGTTAACCAGGATGTGGGTAGGTTTCTGAGGTCATATTGCCAGGACCGGCAAGAGGAGTGGTCGGGATATATTCCCTGGGCAGAGATAGCCCAAAACTCCCTCCGCCATTCGTCCACTAACCTTACGCCTTTCCAGTGTGTGTTAGGGTATCAGCCGGTTCTGGCACCTTGGCATCAGAGCCAGACCGAAGCCCCTGCGGTGGACGAGTGGTTTCGGCGCTCGGAAGAAACTTGGAACGCTGCGCACGTCCATCTGCAGCGGGCCATCAGGCGTCAAAAGGCGAGCGCCGATCGCCTCCGGTGTATGCACCGGGAGACCGGGTCTGGCTCTCGACCCGAAACCTGCCCCTTTGCCTGCCCTGCCGGAAGCTGGGTCGGCGGTTTGTGGGGCCCTTTAAAGTCCTGAGGAGATTGAACGAGGTATGTTATAGGTTACAACTGCCCAGGTATTATCGCATTAACCCCTCGTTCCATGTGTCTCTCCTCAGGCCGGTGGTGGCTGGTCCACTCCAGGAGAATGAGGTACGAGAGGCTCCTGTCACGCTCTGGCTCCGGGACTGTGTATTTTGAGCCAGGGTGTGTTCATTTGGTTGTGTTTGGTTTTGGTTGTGTTGTATTTGGTTTGGTTTCCTTGGTTGTTCAAATGACTCCCAATCGGAGGTAACGAGTGTCAGCTGTCGGCTCGTTATCTCTGATTGGGAGCCATATTTAAACTGTGTGTTTTCACCTTGTGGTTGTGGGTTTTTGTTCCGTATTCAGTCTTTGTCACTGTGGACTTCACGTATCGTCATTGTTTGTTGTTTTGGCATTGAGTACTTTAATTTAATAAAGTCATGTTCACTCAACGCGCTGCGCTTTGGTCTCATTCGTCAGACGATCGTGACAGCTCCTCCGCCCCCGTTGGACATCGAGGGGGCTCCGGCGTACTCAGTCCGTTCCATCTTGGATTCGAGGCGTCGGACGGGGGGCCTGCAGTATCTCGTGGAGTGGGAGGGGTACGGTCTGGAGGAACGGTGCTGGGTCCCCAGGAGGGACATTCTAGATCCCTCCATGTTGAGGGACTTCCACCGGAGTCATCCGACTCGCCCTGCTCCGCGTCCTCCTGGCCGTCCCCGAGGCCGGGGTCAGCGCACGGCTGGAGCCGCGCGTCAAGGGGGGGGTACTGTCACGGAATCAGCCGAGGCTGCTCCTCCTCCTTGCTCGGGCAGGTTTCGGCGTTCGTCGTCCCCGGAGTACTAGCTGCCACCGATCTATGTTTCGGTGTTTGACTTGTTTTGTCCTGATTGTGTACACCTGTTCCACATTATGTTGTATTGTTTCCCCTATTTAACCCTCTGTCGTGCATTGTGTGTTGTGTGTTATTGTATTCGTCTTCGGCAGTGTTAGTGTGCGGGTTGTTTTCCTCCTTGTATGGAGATGGTTTTCTTCTCTGGTTACTTTCAAGTAAAGTACGTTTCCAGTAAGCTCTGTGTCCTGCGTTTGACTTCGCCTACCGCATTTCACCGTCGCCACCTGACAGACTCCATATAATTGAGCCAGTGTGCATCAATCACATCAATAGTTTAGATTTACTGAGTCCTGCCCAAGGTGAAAATAACCTGTAATAATACTTGAAATGATAATTAATCTGTCTCGGTCCACAGTGAGGAGAGGAACATTAAGATAACGCTTGATAACATCTCCTGTCGCCTCCCACAGCGAGTCACCGTGTTGGTAATCAAATTCACCAACATTTCTTTGCAGATATAAGCTATGGGGGAGGGGGGAGAGAGACAGAGAGAGAGAGAGAAAGGCAAAGAGAGTCTCAGGGAGGTAAAGATGAATGGTACACACCATGTTGTCACATGATCTGCAAAGTATGAATGGATAAATATTTCAATTTAAATGCAAAACGTTGAGGTGGTAGTGGGGGGTTGTATCAACGGCTGCATTTCAGTTACATACTACTGGAGGATTTCATAAATAACAATTCACTGTAATTATTCCTCTTCAAATGAGGTTTTAAACCTTCTGTGGCACGCAGTGTCTTTATAGTAATGTTTTTATTTCCTAAACCCTGTGTTATTCTTGTTCTTAATGTAATTGGTTCTGTGCTCTGGCTCATCGATTTGACAGATATCTACAGCGGGACACTTTCTCAAGATACCAGCAGGAATGCACTCTGCTCTGCTCCACAGATGTAAGGGGCCTGTGTGTGTGTGTGTGTGTGTGTGTATGTTTCCTTTCAGAGGTCTGTGAACGCCTCTGCCTCCTCCTCCTCCTCCTCATCCACTCCTAAATCACCCTCTACACTCTGCCTCACACCTCATTTTCTATCCTGGTTTATCAACATCAACCACCTCTAGCCTCCACCATTTCTGCTTTCTGATGGGGCGAAGAGGTTCATCTATCTATTTATGTGATGTTTATACAGTTGATCCTTTCTAAGAGAGAGAGAAATGTAGCCTACAGAGTGCTGACTTGGTGAGAATCCTTGTAATGGCATTGTCTTTTATCGTAGTTTGACTGACTTATGAGGTATCGCGGAACAGCTTGCAGCATGGGGTCACGGTCAGGGTTCAATAAGACATTTATGACTCCTCTCTAAAGCCGTAAATATACAGTATGTTCAATATGACATGCTTGCCTTTGTCAGAGCCATATATTGCCATTAGCCATCTACAGTATATGGCTCTGGCCTTGGTATTTTCTTCTCTAGACCTACATACAGTATAGTGCCTAGATTTGCACTTACCTCTCCTCATCCAGAAAGTCAAGGCTTCCATATGATTCCTTTCTAGGACTGAATATCGTGCCTACAATTCAACTTACCCTCATCCGTTTGAAACAAAGTTTCCAGAAAGTCAAGGCTTCCATATGATTCATTCTCTAGGCCTACATATAGTGCCGACAATTCCAGTTAAAACTCCTCATCTGTTTGAAACAAAGCTTCCTGAGAGTCAATACTTACCTTGTCTTCCTTCCTTCCTCTTGGATGTGTGTAAACACCCCTAGTTTCAAGATGTCTCCTCCTACCCAGTGTCCAGTTGCTCTCCCAGTATGGCATTGGTCCACGTCTCAAATCTTCAACAGAGGCACAGTAACACCTGCAGCAGGAAGACGACAACCTCTCATTTATACCATGCATTTAGAAGGATGTGATAGTGCTGCATTTTACCATGTGTGCCTATACGGTAAATACTATATTATCTATCTTATCTATCTTTGGTATGATCACAAGGCATTTATATCGTTATGTCTTTATTTTGAATATATTTATGTTTATATCCATGATGTATGTTATATACAGGTCCTGATAAGCAACCATTTAGTAGAATTGGATATGATATTAGGCCTACATTAGGGTTGGAACAAAATCCTGCAGGAGGGTAACTTTCCAGAAGGCAGGTTGGCTACCCTTGCATGTTGTCATACAGCACACTAGTGTAGGCTTAAAACACTTTTCCACAATTGTTCAATAATACAGAGCCCTATAGTTAATTCCAGCGTTCATAAAAATGACATTTAAAAAAGGTTAAAAAAAAGAAAGCAAGTTACATACAGGCTGATATCAATTAGGCCTACTGTAGGCGCCACTAATTATTAAAACGGTTAGCATGGTAAACAAAACTGCCACTCAATGTGCATTTCTGGTCAACTGTGTGCCTATAGTCATGTGACCAGTGACCTATGACATACAGAGACAGACAAACTATAGACTACACAACACAATAACTACATAAATAGGCCAAAATGGCTCATATGATGACTATGCTATTTTAATGACTCACAATCTTTAGGTTCTGTTTCGAGGTCAGAATAAAGGTCTGTTCTGGCCTGGGTGTGTCTGTATTATCAATCATACTGTATTGACCTTGACTAGTTTAGTGTGAATCCTTTTCACTTCTCTCTCAGTCAACAAATACACATCTGATGTATGAATGAAACAAAACAGGGTGGAAATAAGAAGAAAAGTGACAATGTTGATGTCAATGATGATGATGATGATGACGCTGATGGCTATGATGATATCCCAGAAGTGTTTTGATGCCAGACAATAGATAACAAACTAGGGCTTTTGAGGCACGATACAGTGCCATTTGTCATCGGCGGGCAAGGACAGTCGTAATCATCCCTTCCGCTCGCCTCCCCCATCAGTCTTCCCCTCGCGTGTGTCAGGATCAATCTAGGCTCATTTATTTTAATCGTCTCCTGTTTGCTAAACTGCCAAAGTCAAAGTAGGACAATAGAAATAAATGTCCGTCTGCAAACAAGCCAAAACAGGCATTTTTGCTATTCAGACAACTTTTTCGAGAATATGTCTCAGGTTGAAATAGGACATGCTATTAGCATTTCTGACATAGAGTTAAATTATATGGGATTTAAAATTAATGTAGCTATTACAGTGTGTGTGGTCATGATAACTTGTCAGAAATGTCATGTTTTAATAGAAATGAAAATAACCAATGTTGTTTTTTAAAATTAAACAGCTCACCACCCGCAGGCAGGAAAACCTTTAAAATGTAATGTATGTTTGATATTAATCACTCAACTCAACTCAACATGTATAACATCATTATCTTTCAATATAGACATAGGATGCGTCTGAAATGGCACCCTATTCCCTATGTACCGCATTACTTTTGACCAGGGCCCACAGCGCTCTGGTCAAAAGTAGTGCAGTTTATAGGGAACAGGGTGCCATTTAGGAAAGCAGAACTAGCCTACCGGTAGTCTGTGAAATTATGTGATAGGCTGTCAGAAGGTGCTATGTGTAGATATGGTGCAGGAAATCAAGCACAGGACGCAGAAGCTCAGTCCAACAGACTTTAGTGAACAAACACTCCAAAATGATCCAAAAGGAGCCAAGAGGCCAGCGATTACGCACACAGGCGTAAACCACACACAAAATAATTACGCGCACAACAAGTGCGAAAACGTCTCCAAAACAGAGGAGGAACGAAACACAGTCAAAGAGACAGTAAGCGAAATCACACATGCCACATGACAAACAAAACGAGAACTTATAGGACACACTAATGAACGCTAAACGATAACAGGTGTACAACATAAAGACAAAACCAAACGAACATCGAAACATACAACGGTGGCAGCTAGTACTCCGGGGACGACGACCGCCGAAGCCTGCCCGAGCAAGGAAGAGAGGCAGCCTCGGCCGAAACCGTGACAGTATCCCCCCCTTGACGCGCGGCTCCAGCCGTGCGCCGACCCCGGCCTCAGGGACGACCAGGAGGATGCGGAGCAGGGAGCGTCGGGTGACTATGATGAAACTCCGTCAGGAGAGACGGGTCCAAAATGTCCCTCATCGGCACCCAGCACCGTTCCTCCGGGCCGTACCCCTCCCACTCCACAAGATATTGGAGACCCCCCATCCGACGTCTCGAGTCCAAGATGGACCGAACGGTGTACGCCGGAGACCCCTCGATGTCCAATGGGGGCGGAGGAGTCTCTCTGATCTCATCTTCCTGGAGTGGACCAGCTACCACCGGCCTGAGAAGAGACACATGGAACGAGGGGTTAATACGATAATCACTAGGCAGTTGTAACCTGTAACACACGTCGTTCAACCTTCTCAGGACTTTAAACGGCCCCACAAACCGCCGACCCAGTTTCCGGCAGGGCAGGCGGAGGGGCAGGTTTCTGGTAGAGAGCCAGACTCGATCACCAGGTGCGTACACCGGCCCCTCACTGCGGTGGAGATCGGCGCTCGCTTTCTGACGACGGATGGCCCGCTGCAGGTGGACGTGAGCAGCGTTCCACGTCTCCTCCGAGCGCCGCATCCACTCATCCACCGTAGGAGCCTCGATCTGGCTCTGCTGCCATGGTGCCAGAACCGGCTGGTAACCTAACACACATTGGAAAGGGGTTAGGTTGGTTGAGGAGTGGCGGAGAGAGTTCTGGGCCATTTCTGCCCAGGGCACATACCTCGCCCACTCCTCCGGCCGGCCCTGGCAATAAGATCTAAGAAACCTACCCACATCCTGGTTAACACGTTCCACCTGCCCATTACTCTCCGGATGGTAACCCGAAGTCAGGCTCACCGAGACCCCCAAACGCTCCATAAACGCCCTCCAGACTCTGGAGGTGAACTGGGGACCTCGATCAGACACAATATCCTCGGGTACCCCGTAGTGCCGAAAACGTGGGTGAATAGAGCTTCGGCGGTCTGTAGGGCAGTGGGAAGACCCGGCATTGGGAGCAGACGACAGGCCTTAGAGAACCGATCCACAACGACCAGTATAGTAGTATTCCCCTGCGAGGGGGGAAGGTCTGTGACAAAGTCCACCGAGAGGTGAGACCATGGTCGTTGTGGAACGGGCAGGGGTTGTAACTTACCCCTAGGCAGATGTCTAGGCGCCTTACACTGGGCGCACACCGAGCAGGAGGAGACATAAACCCTCACATCCCTGGCTAACGTTGGCCACCAGTACTTAGCGCTAAGGCAGTGCACTGTCCGGCCAATACCAGGATGTCCAGAGGAGGGTGACGTGTGAGCCCAATAAATTAATCGATCCCGAACCTCGAGCGGAACGTACGTCCGACCCTCCGGGAACTGTGGAGGACTAGGGTCGGTACGCAACGCCCGCTCGATTTCAGCATCGACCTCCCACACTACCGGTGCCACCAGACAAGACTCCGGCAGGATGGGGGTGGGCTCAACGGACCTCTCCTCCGTGTCATACCGCCGAGACAGTGCGTCTGCCTTACCATTCTGGGACCCAGGGATGTACGTGATCTTAAATACGAACCGGGCTAAAAACGTGTTCCACCGCGCCTGGCGAGGGTTCAGTCTCCTAGCCGCCCGGATGTACTCCAGGTTACGGTGGTCAGTCAAAATGAGAAAAGGGTGTTGAGTCCCCTCAAGCCAATGCCTCCACACCTTTAGGGCCTGTACCACGGCTAACAGCTCCCTGTCCCCTACGTCATAATTTCGCTCCGCCGGGCTGAGCTTTTTGGAGTAAAAAGCACAGGGGCGGAGTTTAGGTGGCGTGCCGGACCGTTGCGAAAGTATGGCCCCTATACCGGCCTCGGACGCGTCAACCTCGACCTGAAATGGTAAAGCGGGATCCGGATGCGCCAGCACCGGAGCCGAAGTAAACAGGTCCTTCAGTTTCCCAAAAGCCCTGTCCGCCTCGGCTGACCACTGCAAACGCACCGGAACCCCCTTCAACAGAGACGTTATGAGAGCTGCCACCTGTCCAAAACCCCGGATAAACCTCCGGTAGTAATTTGCAAACCCCAAAAACTGCTGCACCTCTTTTACAGTGGTTGGAGTTTGCCAATTACGCACGGCTGACACCCGGTCAACCTCCATCCTCACCACTGACGCAGACAACTGATAACCCAAAAAGGAGATCGACTCCTGGAAAAACAGACATTTCTCTGCCTTGACATACAGGTCGTGCTCCAACAGCCTCCTCAACACTCGGCGCACCAGGGCTACATGCTCGGCTCGGGTAGAAGAGTACACAAGAATGTGATCAATGTACACGACCACCCCCTGTCCCTGCATGTCCCTGAAGATCTCATCCACGAAGGATTGGAAGACTGAAGGAGCGTTCATCAACCCGTATGGCATGACGAGATACTCGTAATGACCTGAGGTGGTACTAAACGCTGTCTTCCATTCATCGCCCCCTCTAATGCGCACCAAGTTGTATGCGCTCCTGAGATCTAGTTTTGTGAAGAAACGCGCCCCGTGCAATGATTCCGTCATAGTCGCAATCAGAGGGAGTGGATAACTGTATTTCACCGTGATCTGATTGAGACTACGGTAATCAATGCACGGGCGTAATCCTCCATCCTTTTTCTTCACAAAAAAGAAGCTAGAGGACGCAGGGGAAGTGGATGGCCTCCTTGTCTCAGAGATTTGTCTATGTAAGTCTCCATAGCTCTCTTCTCCTCCTGAGACAGAGGATACACATGGCTCCGTGGGAGTGCTGCTCCTGCCTGGAGGTCTATTGCACAATCTCCCTGCCTATGAGGAGGCAACTGCGTCGCCCTCGATTTACTGAACACGATCGCCAAATCCTCATACTCAGGGGGAATGTGCAGTGCGGGCACCTGGTTTGGACTCTCCACCGAGGTCGCCACCACGGAAACACCTAGACATCGCCCCACACACTGGGCAGACCACTCCATAAGAGCCCTCTCTTGCCACGAAATGGAAGGATTATGGGTACTCAACCAGGGAATTCCCAGCACCACCGGATACGCAGGAGAGTCGATCAGATATAGCTGGATCGTCTCCTCATGACCCCACTGCGTACACATCCTAAGTGGCGCTGTGACCTCCCTGATTAACCCCGATCCCAACGGACGGCTATCTAGGGCATGCACAGGGAATGGGATGTCAACCGGAAGAAGGGGAATCCCTAATTCTACACAAAATTTACGATCAACAAAATTCCCAGCCGCGCCTGAATCTACTAGCGCCTTATGCTGGGAATGAGGTGCAACCTGTGGAAATCGCACAGGTATACAGAAGTGCACAACAGAGAGCTCTGGGTAAGTGGGACGCCTACTCACCTGGAAGGACTCCCCAGTGCGGGGCCAGCCGTCTTCTCCCCTAGGAGACCCTCCCCAGCACCTGGCCGCGGTGTGTCCTCCACGACCACAGTTGGTGCAAGGGACGGCCCCCCTCGTGCGCCGACCCCTCCTCTCTCTAGCGCCAGCAGCCCCGAGCTCCATCGGGCTCGGCTCGGAGGTGCTGGAGGGTGGAATGGACGAACCCCACTCGGGACGTCCGCGGGTGGCCAGCAGGGTGTCCAGCCGGATGGACATGTCCACCAACTGGTCGAACGTGAGGCTGGTATCCCTGCAGGCCAGCTCACGACGGACGTCCTCCCGTAGATTACAACGGTAGTGATCTATGAGGGCCCGCTCATTCCACCCTGCATCCGCCGCTAGAGTTCGGAATTCCAACGCGAACTCCTGGGCGCTCCTCCTCCCCTGCCGGAGGGAGAATAGACGCTCCCCCGCCGCTTTCCCCTCAGGTGGATGGTCAAACACGGCCCTGAAGCGGCGGGAGAACTCCGAGTATGTGATCGTGGAGGCGTCCATCCTCCTCCACTCGGCGTTGGCCCATTCCAACGCTTTGCCGGTGAGACAGGAGATGAGGGCGGAGACGCTCTCGTGCCCCAAGGGCGCCGGATGTACGGTGGCCAGGTATAGTTCCACCTGCAGGAGGAACCCCTGACATCCGGCAGCGTTGCCCTCATACGCCCTCGGGAGCGAGAGCCGAATCCCCCCGGGTTCCGGAGCTTGAATGGGCGGACTGGCCGATGGTGAGGGCAAGGTAGGTGGAGCTGCGGGTGCCCCTCTGTTCTCCCATCGTTGCAGGGTGTTTATCACGTCCTGAAGGGCGGTCCCGATCCGAAGGATCTGGTCGTTCTGCTCGCGGACGCGCTCCTCCAGTGACTCAGGTGCGGCTGCGCCTCCTGCTGATTCCATGATGTTGTGTGATTCTGTCAGAAGGTGCTGTGTGTAGATGTGGTGCAGGAAATCAAGCGCAGGACGCAGAAGCTCAGTCCAACAGACTTTAGTGAACAAACACTCCGAAATGATCCAAAAGGAGCCAAGAGGCCAGCGATTGCGCACACAGGCGTAAACCACACACAAAATAATTTCGCGCACAACAAGTGCGAAAACTTCTCCAAAACAGAGGAGGAACGAAACACAGTCAAAGAGACAGTAAGCGAAATCACACATGCCACATGACAAACAAAACGAGAACTTATAGGACACACTAATGAACGCTAAACGATAACAGGTGTACAACATAAAGACAAAACCAAACGAACATCGAAACATACAACGGTGGCAGCTAGTACTCCGGGGACGACGACCGCCGAAGCCTGCCCGAGCAAGGAAGAGAGGCAGCCTCGGCCGAAACTGTGACATAGGCCTACATCTCAAGTGATTTATCATTCAATATCCCTCATCAGTTGACAATAAGAGAGACACTCAGGTGGAGAGAATGAAAGAGTGAGAGATAAGGCAATCACCAGCTGTCACTATTGACTAACCACATCTCCCTATGGTGGGGACAGGTTGTGTAAGCAAGGAAGGCCAGTAACCATGGTATCATCAGAACTCGCAGGACCTGCTCTTTGAGTGGATTGAGACAATTAAAGTGAATATGAAATCCATCATAATCTGCATATAACTCACCATCACCAGCACAGTCATATAGGGTAAATCAAAAAAAGGAAAATCATCTGGTACCTTCAGGAAGACTTTCTCAGAGAGGTGTTTCTCTACCTACTCATATCAACTCAGAAAATAATAATTCAGAAGTTCATATGAATGTTCATAAGGATAATGAAGATGAGGGGACATGAGAGTTTAAATCTTTTTTCCCACAACATTCTGCTCAACCCAGATAAAGATTTGTTGGTGTTTTTGTTCTATCAGATCTGGTTTTGACCAAATAATTCCATCTCTACAGATGTAGGATCTTAATTTGATCACCCTGTTGCAGGATAACTTAAGCTTGTATTGTATTTGAGGTTTAAAAATGTCCATTAAATATAATTCACATAATAAATAACATGTCCTGTTGCGGCAGGATGATTTTCCTGCTGTAGCAAACTGGATCAAATTAAGATCCTACATCTGTAGATGTGTCAGACAGAATTCTAGTGCCAATTTGAAATATTGACAGGACTCATCACTTTGGTTTACCATAACATCACTGGGATTCTGAGGTATATTTCATCCTATCAAAGAAAATACTGCCTACAATGTTATACATATTATTTATTGACTATTGAGGGTTGTGATTGAGATGTAGTTGTCCCTGATTGCACTGACTTTGCTCACAGCTGCTTGTTTGAAGAAGTGTACCTACAGTGATCAAGATGTGGTTGTCCCACTGGCTATCCTAAATTGAATGCACTAATTTGTAAGTCGCTCTGGATAAGAGCGTCTGCTAAATGACTTAAATGTAAATGTAAATAATCTTATGTCCGTATCTGTGTCAAATGCCATTTAAAAAAACATCTTATTTGTGTTATCTCATCATACTCCATCCTCGAGAATTTACATGTACCTTCTTCATCATCAAAGACGATTCACCGATTACCATGGTTACAACATCACTTTGTGCTGAACGTCACCACTTCTTGTGGCAAACGTGTGGCGCAGAACATGTTTTGAGGAGGTGTTCTTTGTGCCATTGTTCAATCAAGTAAAAACGAGAAAACGGATAAAGTGAGTGTTATTTTCAATATAATGCACATTTGACAGAAGAAAGTACCATGCTTTATGCAGCAAAGAAAAAATAAACATTATTTTCCGAAGAGAATGGAATGAACATACTAGCGGTTCGAGTCATTGCTAGCTAGATAGCTAATTAGCCGGCTAGCTAGCCTGACAGTTGACGGCTGTTTATCTCGCTAACGTAGCTAACTAGCCAGCTCATAATCAATAACGTTATCCAATTAGCTAGCTAGCTACATTGTAACAGTTGTAGCTATGTTTTTGCATTATCTGTCAAAACATGTGTTCTGTAAGCTAGCTAGTAGCTAACAGGCTAGCTAGATAATTAGCCAGCTAGTTAGCTAGCTAGCATTGTCCCCTTAATAGTTGAATGGAGAAAGCTAGCTAGCCATATCCCTGCATGACTAGCTAGCTGTGTTTTACATTCCCTGCATTACAACATGCACTCTTGTCTCAACTACCTCAGACCGAGATGTGCGTTGCTATGATTATCAACACCACCGATGCTTGCGCATGCTATATTGTCTGATCCCCAGACCATTATCAAATACTGCCAAATGTATTTTGATCAGTCCAAAATAACAACAAAGCAATGCAGCCAATGGCTGATGAAAATGTGCAGCAAAATGAAATTCATTTTGGATTTTGTTTGTTGTGAGCTATTTGTAATCATGATTTGAATTTATATTTGCAACGTTCAGTACATTAAATGCTTTTCTTCCATGGCACTGAATCTCCTCTCTGCTCTACTCCTCCTCTCCTCTCCTCTCCCCAGTGGACCGTGGGTCGAAGCACAGGCAGGTGAAGCCTCTGGCTGCCTCTCTGCTGGACGCTTTAGATTATGACAGCTCAGATGACAGCGATTTCGAAGTGGGAGACGCAGATGCCTCAGGTAACCAACAGCAGTGAGGGTCCTCTTCCATCCACTCCTTTAAATTACACATTTTCTTCCACCACATATGCAGTTCTTTCCTGTTATGTTGCGATTCACATCTTCATCTGTCAGCTCAGATAGAACTGGAGAGTAGAAAGATGGAACTCAGAATTAGGCCTATCTTCAAACCAACTTGAAATGTCCCCAAAAGCAAGGCAGTGGTTTCTATTGCAGACTAGGCTCTATTTAGCTGTGGCTTGAATAGCTTTGAATTTTTTACATTTTAGTCATTTTAGCAGATGCTCTTATCCAGAGCGACTTACAGTTAGTGAGTGCATACATCTTTCATACTTGAATGACACTTCAATGTGCAGCTGTGATATTTTCAACAGTTTTTAGCATACTTTCTCCACCAAGACTCTCTGTACAGTGTGTGCCAGTGCCGCCCCACTATCAGGTGCAGGCATCCCGAGGTATAGATGAAGACCTCATCACCCTGCTTGTCTGTGTCTGGTAGTGACCTTGTAGAGCGGTGTGTTTCGCACTGACTCCCTGCGTGATCTAGAGACAGGCTGTGGCTGTTGAGGCGATCTCGGCCTGCCACTGTCTGCCTGGGCTGGATTTATCGCTCTGTCGGCCCTGAGGTCTCCATCCACCCTATCTGAAACACACACACACATACACACACACTCTGTGGCCAGCAGCTGATAATGAGATTCTACAGTACTGTGAGCCTCCTGGGCTCTGTGGTGTTGGATGCTGGACCTGTCAACTGAGGCCTTGAAATCCAACAGCTTTTGTTAATCCGATTGTAAATCTGCCTTGCAGATTAGGCTACATGATATAACGTTAGAGAACTGATTTCAACTTTGCTGTTATCACTTTTCAACATGATTTGATCAGAACTTCAAGTCATGTTAATCTTTATTTAAGGTGTCTGAATACAAAAAAAATTACATAAAAAGAGAGATTATGACAGCAGACATGCTTTCATTCATACTCCATGTTGAACATGCGCTCTGTCCTCCTCTCCCCTGTTCTAGGGTCAGAGGGTAGTGCCATTGGGAGTGATGAGGAGGCGGAGGGGTCCAAGGAGGAGAGCGCTGCTGAGGACTCTGACAATGACAGTGACTCGGACAACATCGGCTCTGCAACGGACGGCATCGATGAAGAACAGACCAAGGAGCTGACAGGTGACGACACCCCCACCGAGGAAGAGGAGAAGACCAAGGAACAGCAGCCGTCCTCTGACATTAGCACCACCACCACTAAAGACCCTGCTCCTTCAGGGGCGCCCAGGGGCCAACGGAGGAGAGAAGAGAAGGCCTCGGACACAGAGGCTGGGAGTGGAGGAAGCGGGAGTGGGACAGGTAGGCTTTTTATAAATGTTTTTTATATAAATGTTTTAAAATTATGTTTTTATAAACGTGACCAATAAAAGCCTTTGAAATTTGATCCAGGTAGTGGTAATGCACAGGACGGAGGCTCAACAACGGCCGCCACACAAGAGCCCAAGAAGTGGAACCTGCGTCGTAACCGACCCATGCTGGACTTCACCACCATGGAAGAGCTCAACGAGATGGACGACTACGACAGCGAAGACGACAACGACTGGAGGCCCGCCGCCGGCAAGAAGAAGGCCAAGACGGCGGCTGCCCAGAAAGGAGGGAGCGAGGGAGAGGAGGAGGAGGAGGAGGATGACGACGGCGGGAGCGGTAGCGATGATGATGACAACGAGGATGACGATGGTGGTGATGAAGATGAGAATGAAGAAGGGAGCAGTAGCGACAGTGATAAAGAGGTGAAGAAACCCAAGAGGAAAGTGAAGAACAGCAGTGTGTTTGACGAGGAGCTGACCAATGACAGCATGTCACAGGGAAAGAGCAATGAGGTAAAAACAACTTTGTCCTTGTAACTCTTTGTTGTTAGCAAACTGCCGAAGGCCCTCAGCATTTAGGCATATCATGTAGCCATAACTCTCTGATCCCTTCATTGGATCCAGTGTGTTAGCCAGCCCAGCACTATGTTACTATGCGCCACAGAGTTATCATATAATCCTATGAGGAGATTGGATGGTATCAGAGTGAGAGAACCACAGAGACTGCTAGAGAGCTACAGCTCTATGTTAGGCTAATCGACTTAGCTTGGAGTCCATCAGTGTGAATGGGATTTAGCCTACTGCTATCTATCAAT
The DNA here is from genome assembly GCF_020615455.1 of Coregonus clupeaformis. NCBI lineage: Eukaryota > Metazoa > Chordata > Actinopteri > Salmoniformes > Salmonidae > Coregonus > Coregonus clupeaformis. The sequence goes on from NC_059199.1 coordinate 50,861,866, forward strand.
AACGATCTGTGGTCAAAGGAGAGGGGGGATTGTGAGAGGCTTTAGACTTACGACTTGGAGGACCTTTGTTTGTAGAGGCTGGGAACTTAATTTTTTGGGTCCGGTGCATACAAGCATATTAGAATCACACGTAACCGTGGATAACATTCAAACACGGAGATAAAAATACCTTTTTGAGATATAGACATTTAACCTAGTTAAAAACAGCCCAACACAATATAGTGTATAAGGGTGCATTTATAATGGTTTTACTGTACCTTTACTGTGTCTCCCACTTCCTGTCTACCCAGGATGCCTTGCTGGAGCGTGCCCAGACCTGGAGCGCGGCGGCCCAGAGGATGGAACACATCCTGATCTGCTGTGTGTGTCTGGGAGACAACAGCGAGGATGCTGACGAGATCATCCAGTGTGACAACTGTGGCGTGACCGTACACGAAGGTAAGCAGCACCAGAGAGATAAAGGTTACTGTATATAACAGACCCACCAGGCAAAAATACTTTGAACCAAGGTTGCTTCAACGTCATCTGTTGTATCTTTTCAACATACTTGAAAATGCTAAAAGTGTTCAAAGTAAGCTCATTTCAACCAGATTTCAACCACAAATCAACGACAGGATTTTAAGGGTTGGTTTATTTCAAGTAAAATACATGTTTGTGGACACATAACTAAATAGCAACTAAAATCAGATGTTGATTTTACGTTAGGTCAGGTTTTTGCCTGGAGGTAGCCTTTTCTTATTTTATGGTAAGCACAGGTCAGAAACATTTAGAAAGGCTAGGACTACCTTGCTAGCTGTTCAGGTTTGGGTCAGAAGAAAAGCTAATTTTGTCAAGGAAGAGATTTAAAAATGAGGCAGTGTTTGGGTGCTAGGCTGGGGTTTCAGAAGTTTTGGTTGCAAGTTCCATATACCAGAAACAAACACAAAATAATCCCCCCTTCACCGTCCACCCAACACCTTAACATAAACAGGGAAACCAGCAAACCAGAAGTGCATTCTCCCCATACTGCCCTGGCCTGGGGAACTAACAGACTAACCCTCTTCCTCATCATCTAGCATTATTAGCTCATTATGTCTTCCTCTGACTGGTTGGAGACAAAATCAATGGCTCCTTAAATGGTCTCTTAGATGTGGCCTTCTCCTCTGGACAGGCGTGGTAACGCCGCCCATGCACACCACTGATCAATGTGACAGCGATAATTTTCAATTACGACCACTTTATTTATTTATTTACAATGTTTGACTGATTTAAAGCACCTAGAAACAGAATGTACGTGCGCATGCACGCACACACCATGGCCATTGGCAGCACTAAATCAGAGGGTAACCTTGAAACAGCCAGGGTCTTTCAAGTGCAGTGTTGCAAGTCAGTCCTTCGAGCAACACTCACACGTTCTTAGGGAGACACAGTATGCACACACACCACTCATGAATCCTGGGAGAGGAGCACAGGCCTAATCACCAATGGTGTATGAGCATAAATACTGTAGGACACTAGGAGCTGGTGCTACGTTTATCTCCTTCCCTCTCTCTATCTCTATCTCTAGCACTCACACACTCACACACATACTTATCTCTCCCTCCCTGTGTTAATATTGTGTTCCTCTGAGACCTGTCTAATCTCCATGAGAAGAGGCAGAGCAGAACAGAGGGGACCATGCTGAGTGGTGTGGAGTCAGGGACTGGAGAGACCAGAGCAGAACAGAGGGGACCATGCTGAGTGGTGTGGAGTCAGGGACTGGAGAGACCAGAGCAGAACAGAGGGGACCATGCTGAGTGGTGTGGAGTCAGGGACTGGAGAGACCAGAGCAGAGGGGACCATGCTGAGTGGTGTGGAGTCAGGGACTGGAGAGACCAGAGCAGAACAGAGGGGACCATGCTGAGTGGTGTGGAGTCAGGGACTGGAGAGACCAGAGCAGAACAGAGGGGACCATGCTGAGTGGTGTGGAGTCAGGGACTGGAGAGACCAGAGCAGAGGGGACCATGCTGAGTGGTGTGGAGTCAGGGACTGGAGAGACCAGAGCAGAACAGAGGGGACCATGCTGAGTGGTGTGGAGTCAGGGAGAGACCAGAGCAGAACAGAGGGGACCATGCTGAGTGGTGTGGAGTCAGGGACTGGAGAGACCAGAGCAGAACAGAGGGGACCATGCTGAGTGGTGTGGAGTTAGGGACTGGAGAGACCAGAGCAGAAAAGAGGGGACCATTCTGAGTGGTGTGGAGTCAGGGACTGGAGAGACCAGAGCAGAACAGAGGGGACCATGCTGAGTGGTGTGGAGTCAGGGACTGGAGAGACCAGAGCAGAACAGAGGGGACCATGCTGAGTGGTGTGGAGTCAGGGACTGGAGAGACCAGAGCAGAGGGGACCATGCTGAGTGGTGTGGAGTCAAGGACTGGAGAGACCAGAGCAGAACAGAGGGGACCATGCTTAGTGGTGTGGAGTCAGGGACTGGAGAGACCAGAGCAGAACAGAGGGGACCATGCTGAGTGGTGTGGAGTCAGGGACTGGAGAGACCAGAGCAGAACAGAGGGGACCATGCTGAGTGGTGTGGAGTCAGGGACTGGAGAGACCAGAGCAAAACAGAGGGGACCATGCTGAGTGGTGTGGAGTCAGGGACTGGAGAGACCAGAGCAGAACAGAGGGGACCATGCTGAGTGGTGTGGAGTCAGGGACTGGAGAGACCAGAGCAAAACAGAGGGGACCATGCTGAGTGGTGTGGAGTCAGGGACTGGAGAGACCAGAACAGAACAGAGGGGACCATGCTGAGTGGTGTGGAGTCAGGGACTGGAGAGACCAGAGCAAAACAGAGGGGACCATGCTGAGTGGTGTGGAGTCAGGGACTGGAGAGACCAGAGCAGAACAGAGGGGACCATGCTGAGTGGTGTGGAGTCAGGGAGAGACCAGAACAGAACATGCAGAAGGGGCACTTTGAGGCCAGTTCATAGGTTGTGTTGTTTTACAAGGTGGAATAAGTGACTTTTCTCAGGCTATCTGGTCTTGTAAAATGTTTCTAGTAATTTACTGTACCTGCTACTTCATAGGTTTAAAATAAACCAACTAGTTTGGCTTTTGATGAAGTTGCTTTGTTGATATCATTGATCAACAGCTCAAGTATTAATCTTCGTGCCTATTATCTGTATTGTAGTAATGTATTAAAGGTGCCTGGTCAAACAATGCATATTCCTGTTCTACTTTACTACAGGGCCACAGAACAATTTGTGCTCCATAAGAAAAGGCCCAAGCTACAAATGTTTTTCTCGTAGTAACATGCAGCATCCAATTATTTGTGTCCTCCCTATATTTATTCTGTCCATTTATTCCTAATGTCTTGCTCAATTACAGTTGGGAAAGAATGCATTTCATTTACCAACCAGACTTTCTCTGGCTATTACAAAATGAATTGAGTCGGAAGGGGCTTGTATTACAATCTTTCATTTTCTTTCTATTACAACGAAGTGAGAGAGAGGATGCGCATTTTGTAAGGGGGAGAGAGGGGAGGGGGAGACTACACAAATGCAAGAGAGGAAGGAGAGAGATGGAGAGACGTAGAGAGTGAACGAGTGGAAGGGGATGGAAAGAGGGAGTGGGAGGACTGTAGAAAATGCACAGTAAGACATGCATACAAGTTGGAGGACTGTAGAAAATGCACAGAAAGACATGCATACAAGTTGGAGGACTGTAGAAAATGCACAGAAAGACATGCATACAAGTTGGAGGACTGTAGAAAATGCACAGAAAGACATGCATACAAGTTGGAGGACTGTAGAAAATGCACAGAAAGACATGCATACAAGTTGGAGGACTGTAGAAGAGCAAGATAGTGACAGGGAGGAACTCTCTCTTTCTCCTTCATTTGCCTCAGCATGGCATTTTCCCCTCCCGCGGTGGAGAGGGGCAGGCAGGTAGGAGTGTCGTGGCCGCCCCCGACTGAACAGACATCTGTTCCATACTGAACACTGCCCCTCCCTCGCCAGCCACTTCTTAGACACGCACACAAGGCCCTCCCTCGCCAGCCGCCTGCCACCCTTGAGTGCCAGCTGCGCCACGGTGCCAGGCGCCCTGAGGGAGAGGGGGGTTGATTGGTTCAGGAGAGTGTTGGCCCACACGGCTGTCTGCGCAGCAGCTTGGAAAGGTGACCCCACCCACCCCCCACACACACACACGTGCGTACCTACCCATGCGACAATGCAGAACCTGTCATATGCATGAGATGGTGCTGGCATGAAATGGGAAACAGATTCTGTGCCCAGTGCCCCACCCAACCTGAGGAGAAGAGAGGAAAGTGAACTGGTGTTTAGCCACATCAGGAGTTTCAACTGTAGTGGGAGGAGGAGAGTACGCTAAAGCAAGGCAGAGGCTGCTGCTGCTGTCACTAACTTCTAACTGTGACCTAGCTTGTTCAGTTGTTCCTCTTGAGATTCTATGGGATTGTTCTGTTAGCCTTTTTGGCTCCAACTAGCTCACGTATAGCTCATGGTTTCTTTGGGTCAAAAGGTGCTGGGTTATCCTTCATCCTCCTTTCTCTGGGCTGTAGAGGAGTGCTCTTTAAAAAAAAACAAGAGCGTGAGGGTGAAGCGGGAGAACAAGGGATGGTAACAGGAAAGAGAGAGAGAGAGAGAACAAGGGAGGGATCGTAAGGAGGAGATGAGCTGTCATTATATGCAGCTCGGGTGAGTTGTCCGACCACTTCGTCTCGTCTCTCTGCTTCACTCCAGAACTCTTTGTTCTCTTCGGAGGAGGACTGCACATTCCCTCGTTCAGACAGACACTCTCCTCCTCTCCTCTCCTCCTCGGACCAGAGGAAAGAATGATGGATGAAAAATGAAAGGAGAAGATGTAGGAAGTCCAGTGCAGAGAGAGGGAGAGAGATCAAAAGCCTTGGTGAGCGCTGAGCAGAGGCCCAGAGAGCCAGTTGTTCGGACAGACAGAGCCTGTTTCTATCACAGCCCTGTACTATGCAGACTAGCTGCTTTTGATTAGCATGGGCTAGCGTGTGTTTCTGTGTGTGTGTTGAATGATGACAGACATCATTAACTGTGCCGCCATTAAAGTAACTCCGACACTCTTTCTCTCTCTCGATCTGCTTTATGTGTTCTGGACTGAAGCCTAAATGCTAATTATAGCTTTTCAGTAGCAAAGACAGTCACTTGTTTGTTGTTTTTATGTCCCTTTATAATTTATTTAATTTTTTGTCTTGCAGTTTTACCGTTTCAGCAGTGTAATGGTATCCAGTGTCATTTTAAAGCAGCACGGCTGTTAAAATGCTCTCCCCTAATAAAGAAAATGACATTGTCATTAATAGGCCTAGGTTGAGTCCCAAATGGCACCCTATTCCCTACATAGGGCTCTGGGCAAAAGTAGTGCACTAATAAGGAATAGGGTGCCATTTGGGACGCGTTCTCATTCCAATTAAACCCCTGTACTATTGATTTCACTCCCTAACGAGTTCTGGACCGTAAAGTTAATTATCTTCTCAAATGTGCTTAATTCATTTAGGCTCCGCTGTTTGGGCTTATTTGTTTAAATGCATATTCAGTAGAAAAAAATATGTTTGGGAGGGATGTTTTTTGTTGTCGCTGCAATGGACATCACATTTAGCAGTTCAAACTAATTAAAAAGTATGAGAATTTTCTTTCTCATTTAAAACAAACTTTTAGTGTGTTTTACATCCTTGGGCTAAACACTGGTGAGTGGAGTGTACTGAGCCCAGGCCTAGAAATCACAGCTAGAGTTTTTAAGAGTCCCTACAATGCCCATTTGTGACTGTAACTGTGTCATACTGTAATAACTGCAGAAAGACAGTTGACTGAATCCCCAGTAGATGATGAAGGTTCTCTCTCTCTGACACTCTGACAGTGTCCTTGGGGCCTTTGTACTATAAATCAGCTACAGATATCGTACAGGCACTAATCATATACCGTTTCCTTCTATCCTTTCTTTACTGTAAGTATGCTTCAGTGTATGACTGCGTCTGAAATGGCCCCTCATTCCCTATATTGTGCATTACATTCAACCGGTGGTCCATTTAAATGACATAGTTTAGTCTGTCGCAGAACTGTAAAGAGTCTACCCTTTGTACTGTTTGAAGTATAAGCCTAGTAGCCTAATCATAGTCATTTGTCAATACCTGCTCTTGTCGTTCCTCTGTCACGCAGTCCTCTTAGTAGTGCCATTTGAAGGCAGCCTTGGTAAGGCGATAGCAGTTTTAGATGAGGGTAATTTAGTGCTTAGCAGACTTATGGCCTCATCCTTCTGTATATCCTCCGTATTATCCTGTTATACACCAGGGTAATTATCACATAAATGTGGGTTAAGGGCCTAGCTCAGCTCAAGGTTAAAAACCATGTTTTCCCTCATGCTGTTTCAACTAACTGCAGAAACATTAATGCTACAAGGGCAGCTCCCGAAACCCCTGAAATGCATTTAAAGGCCCACGCCTTAATATAACAAATAACCAAACGCCAGCCCTGCCACTTGATTTTCTATAATGAGGCTGGAGAAATTTGGCCTAACCACTCTCAAATTCATAGTAAATATCACAGAGTGGGCCTTTAAGCGAACCAAAAAATATTAAGCTGATATTGTGTTATATCCAGTGTCTTCAGATGAATTCAATCCAAGAGGAGGAGAAGTGCAGGTGAATGAATGAATGGGACCCCAGCACCCATAGAGGAAAGCAAGGCATTGTGAAGCTGCTTATTGACAGTTAGCTTTCATTTTAGAAATGGTGTTGTAATCCATTGTCAGATGAGAACATTTAATTATACTTATTATTGAATTACCTCTCCCTCTCTCTCTCTGTCTTCCTTTCAAAACAGGTTTAGCCTTGTGGATTTTCTCCCCCTTATAACAAGTAAATGATTTATTCTATGGTTTACTGGCCATGGGAATGATTCCATTGTTTTTAAAAAGGAGCAGACTAAAGTGATGTTTTGAGAGATCGCCCTCCATCTTAGTATGGAGTTTTAATTCAGTGCCGCTGATTTAAAGGAAGATCTGAAAACCATCCTTCTGAAAACACATACACACATCTGTCTTGAAAATGTGTTATTCAGTGAGATCTGAGCTGTGTGTGTGTGTTGTCTCTGTGATGCCCCATTTTGCACACCAGCTCTGCTTATATGAGTGCTTTTGAATAGGTCCACTTAATCTTGGAATGAAAAGTGTTACCATTCATGGAGAAATTGAATTGAATTGAACTAATCTAAGAGCATCCATCTTGAACATGCTGGAGTTTTTCTCTTTTTGGGGGGGGAATAAATATTTTGACAGGCAGCCACAGAGTGAGATGAATAGATTCAACTAGAGATAGAGATTAGAGTAAATGTGAGTAAAACCACATGAGTTAAATCACAAAAAGCTTATATTTTCAAACCTGTTTTTACCTAGCCTAATGGTTTATTGAATTGATTAACACTGTATTGAACTGCATGTAGGAAGAGAACACTGCAGTTATGTACATTTCTCAAAATATTGACTATTGAACTTGAGATATTTGGGGATGGGGTAATAGACATGAGGAATATTGATTTGTTCCACTTCCATCTGAAATCATTTGCATTTGAAATCTAAATGGGATGTAATGATGGATGTAATGATGGAACAGGTAGCACTGAAGCAGCATAGATAATAATGAACTGAATTACCCTTTAATGGCGTAGCTCTGACAGGTGTGTGTGTGTGTGTGTGTGTGTGTGTGTGTGTATACTCTCTCTACCTTCCTCTCAGGAGGAGGCAGAGATGGACATTATGTTGGCTGTGTTGAGAACCTTACAGAGATGATTAGTGTGACATCGCTGCCAACTTGAAAATGGGAACCCATCTATGCACTGTCAAAATAACTGATTGCTCTCTCACCAATATGAGGTGTGCCCATTACTTTTCCTTTGATCCTGGGAAGAAGAAAAACACTCCAACACTTCCTCCCTCATCTTCATATTAGAACATATGGAGATTCAGAACCATACACACACACACACACACACACACACACACTTATATTCACACTTGTATATGTTAACACAATATACCCAGAGAGACCTTTCTTTCACTATTAAATCTTGATACAGTTAAAAGTACTTCTTCTCTTGATTTAGTCGACACCCTACCCCTACCCCCATACCCTTTTTAACTGCCAAGCTCGTCATTTCTGACAAGGATAATCTTCACTTGGAGGATTATGAAGCTATCCCGTAGTCATCACTTTTGGTCAGCTTAGCTCACATTAGCCAGCACCCCATGGCTTAGTGCTCCCAGCGTTGTATCTCGGTTCAAAAGGAACATCGGAGATTTGCGGCGACGGTTCAGCCGTAAGTCGGTAAAACCAGCATGGTGATCGTTCACAGCTCCGGGTTTCCTTGATTCAAAGCACCAATCACTATTAAGCACCCAACTGTTGCCAACAGTATTTTCAGTTATATATTTTATTTAAGAAAATAAACCTTGAGCTATATTGGAGCACCTGGGGACTTAGCCTCTTGCCCTTACCCACATACTACGGGGGGGAAGAATTGAGAAGGAAGGAAGGAAGGAAATGTTTTTTTGTTTGTTTGTTGTAGTTAAATGTGAGGCAGATATCAGGGTTTGGAGGTCAGGGTGAAGCTCCAGCTGTGTACTAATTGCCATATTAAATAATCAGTGCTTGATTGATGTAATCCTGACTTGATTAATGTAATTCTGACCTGGTCGTAAATAAACCTGCAGGATACAGCAGTACACTATATAACCCCCCTATTTTCTACACTGACGAACATCGCTTTCAATCCACTCGAGCCTGTCTATTCACGGTGATGCAGAACAAATGGACCCAATCAGAGAGCACCTATAGAGGACATTACGCGCTGAGAGAAAAAAAAACATACAAACAACATACAACTGAATAAACATTGCCGTCTGGTGTGGCTTCTCGATGATTGCCGCCGGTGGGTCGTCAGACTCGACTGATTCCCCAGCGTGGTCCAGAGTGACGAGCATACAGAGCATTTAGCTTTTGGTTTGTGAGTCTCTCCCATAGCTCAGAGAGCCTGGAGGCTGGTTTGACTGAATTAGGAGCCAGTGTGTTATCTCTCCAATGGAAGGCAGAGAGGCTGATTGCTGCCCTCATTGGTAGTGCGGAGCACGTTCGGCCAGTGTAATAGCAGCCATAGAAACCGTATCAACTAAAGTAATTGTTTTGGCAAGCCTGGAAATGTAAGAACACAACATTAACATGCTTTGCTTGTGGCTTCTCTCGCTTCTCTAGTCTTAGGCCTCGATAATATGATCAAATGTTCCCCATTTAGAAAGCTGGAGCAAAAGGTTTTAGAGAAAGTGTAAAGCTTTCTGGAGATTTGAGGGGAAACAAGTAAACAGCAAGTTGACATCAATTTGTTTGCTTGTCAGGGCACTGTTCCCTGGTCTTCTCGGTCCTAGGTGTGACACAGCCTTCGCACCTTTTAAGAGGATCCACCAACTTGTTGTTAGACAATGTAATGGATTCTGCAACCCTTACTCTGATAGTCAGAGCTACTGCATGATAGAATAGATACAAATCTGTAAAGTTTTGAACTGTTAACTACTAGCTAACCTCACAATGTTAGCAGCAAATGTAAAAGCTAATGGAATATGTTAGCCAGTGTTAGCTACTGGTCAGCGTTGTGGAAAGAACCTCTGATGATGCAACTGATAGACGTTCTACATGTCTTCCAGGTTGCTATGGAGTGGACGGGGAGAGTGACTCCATCATGAGTTCCGCCTCGGAGAACTCCACGGAACCGTGGTTCTGCGATGCCTGCAAGAACGGAGTCACGCCCAGCTGTGAGCTCTGCCCCAATCAGGACGGGATCTTTAAAGAGACTGACGCTGGGAGGTGGGTCATGATTCGACACACTGCTTTGATGATTTTTCACATTATTTAATTTGGGAGCCTTACATTACATTGGATCAATCACATACACTCTAGGAATTCAACTACTTCAACAAAAGTTGTTGGCCGTCAATGGTAATTTACTGTAGGCAAGCCTCTCTCCATGCGTACATTCAGCGTTGAAGAAGAAAAAGAGCGAAGGGTAGGGAATGGAGAGAGGGGAAAGAAAGCAAGTGAGGGAAGGAGAAGAAGATGGGGTGAAGAAAAAGAGAGGAGAGACAGTGAGGGATAGAGAGAGAGAAAGTGTGTTATGTGAAGCGTGGAGACTCAGCCAAGCTATTGCTGATAGTGCGCCTCAGCCAACCTGCACCCGAATTTACTACTTCACTAGAGCATGAAAAACACAGCAAATTAAACTGTGGAGCGCTCGCTTGCTTGCTGGAGCTGGATATCTTTATATTGGACTTTGGATTCTCTTCCCCAAAGTCCGCATTTGAAATTGTGTCACACCAAACGGATGCTCTGTCAGAGAGTGTGGCTTGGGCTGCTGAAATCAACTACTGAAGATTTCAAAGCTTTTTAAGTGTTTAAGTGATTAATGTCTGTTAATTATCTGACTGAACTTTTCCAATTTTGCATTGTTTACATTTGACGCATTTGCAGTGCCTAATTTAATAGAGCTTTGTCAGCACACATTTACTTGTATAACTTAAAAGGAAAAATCCCCCCAAAACCACTAATGACTATAAAATATGTGAGAACAATATTTGTTGTGAACAAATGTTTCATTTTGTCGATATAATAAGGTTGGTATCAACGTGAAAATTGTTGTGGAAATCTGTTGCAGCTCAAGTCGACTACAAAACCCACAATGCAATGCTCTCTCTATGGGCTGGCTGGCTAGCTAGCAAACGTAGCTACACACAATAATACCAAAGACAATATCAGCATGTGAAGTAGGTAGTTGGCTGTAAAATTGCCTAAACAAACTGCACTATAAATTTAGTAGTCTACAATCTCACCATGTTCATCCTGCAGATCGATGTGCCTCACAGAGTGGAGTCTGTCATTCGCAATGACACCATACAATACACCCTGGACTGAAGAGGCAGACAAATAGGAGAAATGTGTTAGACCCTCTTTTAAATTACACATTTCTCAAGGTAGGAATATCGCAAAAATATGATCAATGGCTCATTCGAGAGAAGACAACCTCCCGCGTTATGACATCGGCCAGTATTGAAATCTGACATGTATGATAGATGTTTTCACGATCTAAAAGTCGTATTCCTATTAACTTCCAGTGTAGTGAGAGTGGCTTTATCGCAATGCTACGTCATACCGGCAGAATTTCTGCCTGCTTGAATGGCAATAGCTCAGATACACATGAAAACATGAAATGACCCAGGGAATAGAACATCGCTCAGAGATGCACAAAAACAATATAACATAAAAAATGGGATAATCTTTACTTTAAAGATGCGTTATAAAGGTTTTGTATAATTTCAGCCAGTAGTTTTTGAAAGTAGCCCTCACGAGCCAAAACAGGTCCCCGTAAATTGTGCACAATTGTGTACAACGTCATCAATTTTGTATTATATGTTACATCCTGCAATTATTGTTTTCTGCAATTTTTATGATGTTACGAATTCCAAATTTGTAACATTGTACGTTTTTAAGTTCCTGTTCAATCTCTTGAATTGTGACAATTAGAAAGCTTGTGTTTACTTCATGTGGACTACCCAATCTCTATTTAGTATACTCTCAATGTGTATAATGGTCTCTGCTTTCATTGGTTAAGTAGGCACGTGCTTCAAATAGCCATTTTGCAGATGTATCTTTTGTTTCTTTTCATGTGTATTTTCTAGATGGGTTCATGTGGTTTGTGCGCTCTACGTCCCTGGTGTAGCGTTTGGGGACATTGATAAATTACGACCAGTGACTCTCACAGAGATGAACTACTCCAAGTATGGGGCCAAGGCAAGTACAAATTAAATGTTTTAAAATGTTTTATAGAATAAAGATGATGCTGATGATGCGATCAAAATATTTATGTTAAACAGTGTAAATCGTGTGAAACAAAATCAATCTATATTACTTCAAAAATGCTTTATCAGAGTCGAAGACTGAGGAATGTGTTTTAGATTTTTGGACTCCCATTGTCTGTTGATTAATAAGTCTGGTTAATGAGGAGCAGCACTTTAAGACCGTAATAAAGTGACTTGTGTGGTTGGTTACTGTCCAACACTTTACATCCAACTAAACACAGTGATCCATCAGAGTGCAGTCACTCTGACATTCATTCTAGCTGACACCATTTTGAGGGTCACTAAGCCAGTAGAATACACTTTTAATGAAGAGAATGACTTTTAGAAACAATTGAAAAGGCTTCCTGCAGTGATTCAGGGCCTTTACACACTGAAAAGAAATTACTGCTGGAAATGTTTGTATTATCATAAACATTTTGAGAATAATTAAAGCATTTGCAAGTTTCTCCAAGTGGTCACCTTGTTCCTTTGGCAGAACTGAGCGAAGTCAATGTTGAAGTTTCTGAACCTCTATGTTTTCCTATGTCCCTGAGTGCAGTTTCTGAGATCTCCATTTTCTTTTTACCTTTTGTTCATAAGTGGAGTTTCTGACCTATGTTTTTGCTTTCTCTTTGTCCAGGAGTGCAGTTTCTGCGAGGATGCCCGGTTTGCCCGGACAGGCGTGTGTATTAGCTGTGATGCTGGCATGTGCCGATCCTACTTCCATGTGACCTGTGCTCAAAGGGAGGGGCTTCTCTCCGAGGCCGCTGCAGAGGAGGTGAGAGAAGAAGACCGGACATTAATCATGTGACCCTGTGTACTTTTTGGGGGGGTGATATTCCTCACATATGGTGTCAGAAGTGGGATTTTATTAAATTTCAGTCTGTTTTTAAAGCCTTTTATGGTGATAGCTCTTTCACAGTCCCTGAAATGCATTTGAACAACATAGGGGGGTGGGGGGTTCTTAGTGCAGGATATCCATCCGATCCCAGTTTCCTGACCTCTCATCAATAGCCTTAATTAATCAGATCAATTGATTCACTTCATTACCTGGGATCAGTTTGTCAAGAAGACAGTAACATATTAATTTACTGTAAGATCCTCTGGTCCCAAACGACTAGTCTTTTAAAACAGTTGGCTCCCTCACCAACCTCCTGCTATAGGCAGAGCCTTCTATCGAGAATGTAATAAAAAATGTCTATATAATAAGGACACTATAAGGCTCTGGTTATAGGTAGTATTCAGGATCTGTCTGCAGTGCAGCTGATGTATTCACCTCGCGTCACTTATTTCTGCGGCACAAAGGCGGCCAGCGTACTGATAAACCCGGCCCAGAAAGTGCCTACTCACCGCTATCCACTTAATCCATTGAGCTGTGGCAAAGGGCCCCTATCAACAGGTGAAGCCTCTGATAAAATCCGCCGAAACACCTTAAGCCTAAACGATTCTAGGGGAGCCAGGGGCTGCCTGCCTGTCTGGGAAATGGCTGGGGTTTTGTAGTATGTTTTTCTCTCTATGACTGCGGAGGAAGAGGGAGAGAGGGAAAGAAAATATCATAGGGTCTTGTAGGTGGACTGTATGGTTGTTGTGGATATGGAATATAGTTAAGAAATAGAGGCTTTCATTGTCTTCACTGTTTTCTTACCTGGAATTTGGAAGACCATTTCTGAGAAAAATCACCATTGCCATACTCTGTTCTAGGAATAAGATGCACTCTACTTCAGCAGTGAGCACAGTTCATCACTCTATGAGAGCGCTGAATGGCTGTTATTTTTATCTCACATAACATGGAAACATTACTATTATTTAGAATTACATAAGTGACTGTATTTCACACAGGAAAACAGATCTCTTAACTTAAGAGTGCTGAAAGACATGCCATACGCAGTGCACAAGGAGCTATGTTCACCTGTAGTCGATCATGATATGAACACGTGTGTGTGTTTCCCCAGGACATAGCCGATCCCTTCTTTGCGTACTGTAAGCAGCATGCGGACCGCTATGACAGGAAGTGGAAGAGGAAGAACTACCTGGCGCTCCAGTCCTACTGTAAGGCGTCTCTACAGGACAAAGAGAAGCAGCTGGCCCCCGAGGCACAGGTGAGAGGTCAAGACTGGCTCAGATTCACACTGTTTCGGCGCTGTTAGGACTGCAGAATGTTGTCTTTGGACATGAATAGAAATGCTTGTCAGTGTTTGCGACATAGTTCATTGTACTATGTACAAGATTCAGTCTTCGACAGTTAGTTCTCCATGATTTACCTTTTTATTTTACCAAGTGAGTTGAAGGAGAACACCGCAAGAACAACCTGGGGAGGTTGTAAGTTGTAATGGCTGCGTCCAAAATGGCATCCTATTCCCAATATAATGCACTACTTTTGACCAGGGCCCATATAGGGGATAGGGTGCCATTTGGGACAGAGCCAAGCTGTCATTAGATAATGAAGTGTGTGTTTCTTTGTGTTGTGTTGAACCCCTGGCAGGCCCGTATCACCACCCGGCTGCAGCAGTACCGGGCCAGGGCAGAGCTGTCCCGTAACACCCGGCCCCAGGCCTGGGTCCCCCGGGAGAAGCTTCCACGACCCCTGACCTCCAGCGCCTCTGCTATCAGGAAGCTCATGAGGAAGGCCGAGCTCATGGGCATCAGGTAGGAGTTCACGTCTGTAGGAAAAAGACTGTGTTCAGACCAACCAAGGTTTGAGGTGCAGCCCAAATGTAGCGCGAGACCAGCAACTTTTTCCCCTTGTCAGGGAGGGGCTTAGAGGTTAGAGAGGTGGACCAGCAACCAGAGGGTTGACGGTTCAAATCCCTTTCTTCTTCAGCACGGACATCTTCCCCGTAGACACGTCAGACATCAGCGCAAGTGTGGATGGACGCAGGAAACACAAGCAGCCCGCCCTCACTGCAGACTTCGTCAACTATTACCTGGGTGAGTAGGGAAACAAAAACCATCTGACTGATGGCTACATAGACTTACATTACCAACATAATACACCATTATAGTCAATGTTGTTGCTAAAGTCAGATGCTTCCAGAATATAAACTCTCTTTGAGAGTCTGTGCCATAGTTATATAGGCTCTCCGCATGCAGCCTTGGATAAAGATGTTTTGTCCCCCAAAATGAATGATGATGCCATTGCCAGATGTGTGTGTGTGCTCGACCGTTTTTGTATGTGTGTGTTTGCGAGTGTGAGAATACATGTGCGCTCACACGTGTGTAACCTTGAACCACATCCCCCACCCCCCGGCTATCTCCCATCAGATCGGCACACCCTGTTTCTCGTCTGCCTTTTCCTGTATATAGATGGAGATAGATTGTGATCGGTCCTATTGATGTGTGAATAGATTGTGATGGTGGTTTATTGATTGGTGTCCTTATTGCTATGCAGAGAGGAACATGAGGATGATCCAAATCCAGGACAATATCTCTGAACAGAAGAATCTGAAAGACAAGCTGGAGAGTGAGCAGGAGAAGCTGCACGTCGACTACAACAAGGTTAGTGATGGTAGAAAACACACACACTGTTAGAAGAACATGAAGAAGCTGCTTGTTGACTACAACAAGGTTAGTAGTGTTGGAGCTAGGAACACAAGCATTTCGCTACATCCGCAATAACATCTGCTAAATATGTGTATGCGACCAATAAAATGTGATTTGATTTGGTACAAGCCGCAAAGTTACCGAATAAAATGCTTGCTTGACTGCTCTGTGGTAGTAGACGCAGCCAGGAAGATAGTGGACAAAATGTTAATCCACACTGTTATCAACCACTCACAAGGGGTTTACCAGTGATTCTCCAGTAGCATTCCTTTCTCTGAGTCCTCACACTAAAGCTGTGCTATCTCTTTGTACTGCGTGGCCTCTAGTCTTCAGAAACACACACGGTGTGTCATTCATAAACCACATCGCTTTGCACTACAACACATTAACCACTGTTTTACTATGTACCGTGAAAAATACAATTTTAAGAGCCTAGTTGTTCCTCCTCCGTCTAGCTCTCTCCAGCTCTCATCTCTCTCTCTCTCTCTCTCTCTCTCTCTCTCTCTCTCTCTCTCTCTCTCTATCCATCTCTTTCTCCCTCAATCTCTCTGTGGCCCTTGCCGTTTTGGTCTCTCTCTCTCTCTATCTCTCTCTCTCTCCTTTCATCTCTCCTTCCCCATGTGACCTGGGTGTGGCGGCGCAGGGCAGCTTCGCTCCATCAGGCCCAATGAAGAAGGGAATAAAACAGCGGAGTAAAAGTCAGAGGAGTTAATGTTGCGTTCAGTCTTTCTGCCACGTGTATTAAGCGTTATTAATGGAGTGTGTGTTGCTAATTGCACTGCTTGACATGCTTTTACACGGAGAGCGAGAGAGAGAGACACGGAAAGAGAGGAGGAGAGAGAGCGAATGAGAGAGAAAAGCAGCCCTGGTCTTGAAGAGAGTGAGAGAGACGGAGAGGGGGATAGAGAGAGAAGGATCGTTAAGATTAGAAGTCTAGCTATTGATACAGCTATAAAACCCCTGACAAGGCGTGTGCTTGGGGTGGGTTTTGTGTGTGTGTGTAGAGGAGTACTTGGAGGTGGTAGACGATATGAAGTGTTTCTCTCTCTCTCTCTCCCTTTCTTTCTATCTCCCCCTCCCTACATGTCTCTCCCTCTGTAGCTGTGTGAGTCTCTGGAGGACCTGCAGAATGTCAACGGTGTTCTGAGGAGTGAGGGTCATGCCATATGGACCATGCTGGGAGGAATCCTAGGACAGGTATGTTAATATCACACCACATTCTCCTCCTCTCTCCTCTTCCTGTCTTTCTTTCTTTTTTATGTTTAGTCCTGAGTTGGCAACACTCCCACTAAACCAAACTCCAGCTTCATCACACCTACGCATTACAGAAACAGAACAGAAAAGTTGGTTACAAAGGCAGAGGATAAAACCCCAACCTGGTGATGATGGAAGATTGAGATTAGCCATAGCAACCCGCCGTAGCAACCAACAGAGTTACCGTGGGGGTAATTCTGCAGCCCATAATAGGCTCCTGTAACTGATTGACCTGTCATTTGCCATAAAGTCTAAGTAAAGTTAGAAGCTATCCGCTTGCTTTCTACCACGTTCCCACTTGCCATGGCAACCAAATCACTAAGATGCGTCGCCACGGGTGATGGGTCGTTTAATGAGTGCGAAATGCAGCTCTGCAGAAATCTTAAAGGTAACAGAGCCTGTTTCAAGGTGCTGACACTGACACTTCTTTAAAGGCAGCCCAGCTCTTGGTGTGTGTGTGTGTTGTGCTGTGTGTGTGTGTGTGTGTGTGTGTGTGTGTGTGTGTGTGTGTGTGTGTGTGTGTGTGTGTGTGTGTGTGTGTGTGTGTGTGTGTGTGTGTGTGTGTGTGTGTGTGTGTGTGTGTGTGTGTGTGTGTGTGTGTGTGTGTGTGTGTGTGTGTGTGTGTGTGTGTGTGTGTGTGCTGTGCTGTGCTGTGCTGTGTTGAGGTGAGAATGGGAACTGAGGTGGAGAGGCCTGTGGAGAGCTGGAGCTCTAACAAGATGCTATAGCAAGACAAGCACACACACACAACACACAAAACCTCTCTCTCACACACAAACACAAACAGACACCCCCCTGGTTACACCCAGTCTCTCTAAGATTTGCAGGTAGGCCTAGATAATACAACATACATTTGCCCGTGGCACCTGGGACTGCATATGTAATCAGCCCTTTAGAAATCCATCTACTTAAGCGGCTAACTGAATGCATGATGCTTGATTAAAAGTTTGCCTGGCGATAGGGGAAAAGACTGGAGGGAAAGAACGACTGAACGAACGACGTTGATCTGCAACGACCTCCATAAATCACGTAATTAGAAACGTAGAAAGGTTTAAGTAGCTACATCAGTCACGTCCCCGCGTTGCATTGTGTCATCTATCTGATACCTTTTCATTTCCTATTTGTCATCCCTCCCCCGTACATTACCTGAAATTATTGATGTCCCCAACCGCAGCCCCATCCCTCATCCTATACACTGAGTCAGTGTTGTCATTGTTGGGGACGTCTCAGGGAGAGGAGAGAGGTACTCTCTAAAAGTGAACATGAGACATTTTTAGCCAGACATTGTGAAACTTAAAAGGACCGGTCACAGCGTTTTTACCATTAATATTACCTGGCTGTGTTCAATTTGGCACTGAGGTAAAGCATCTCATTTGAAATGCTGTGCACGTATGTGTCACATACCGAGACCCTTCCTGGAAGGCGTGCCAGTCAGCTGACTCTTCCCAGGGTGCCGTTTGTGTGTATGCTGTGTGTGTGTTCGCCACTCGGTCCCTCACGGCCTCAGAGCCTGTCTGGCACCCAGTATGAACCAGCCAGATGGCCTGAGGCTGGGCTGGTCCTGCCTTCCTGTCTCTGATTCTTATTTTATCAGATACCTTCACACACCCATCTCTCTGAAATTAGCTTTAACTGACAGGGGACTTCTCTCTGTCAGTAGGGGAGGGATTTCCTACTCACTGAGCTAATGCAGAAGGGGACTGTGGTCCACAATTAGTAGATCACACACCCCAGGCAAACACACACAGACACACACACACGCACCATCGGGTCCTGTGGCCCTGGTGCCTCTTTCTTAGGCCCCCCCACAGGACCGATCCCTGGGAGCCGTAAGCAACGGCGTACTGAGCGTGCTCAGATTAGAGCTGCCCCAGTGAGAAGCCAGTCTGTTTAGTGTCCCACCAGCTCCCCAGTCTCTCCCTAGCAAATACGTTTTCTAATTAACCTGCGACAGACAGCAGCCACCATGTAGCCAACGAGATGCTGGGGAGAAATAAACCCACATCCGCCTCTGTCTGTCTGTCTATTTGTCTACTGACCAACAACAGGTTCCCTCAATATTTATCTTTCTTTCTCTCTCTGTCTCTCTCTCTCTGTCTCTCTCTCCCCCCTCTCTCTGTCTCTCTCTCCCCCCTCTCCCCCCTCTCTCTTTCTCTCTCCCCCTCTCTTTCTCTCCCCCTCTCTCTCTCCTCTCTGTGGACACCTGTGACCTGTTTGTATTTCACTGCTTGTCTCTGAAGTCTCTTCTACACCTACAGTATGTTCAATGTGTGTCTCTCTCCTTGACAGAAACTGAACTCCCCGTCGGTCCTGAAAGCACCTAAAGAGAGGAAGCCCAGCAAGAAGGAGGGAGGAGCTCCTGGGAAGTCCTCCAACCTACCAGCTGTCCTCTACAGGTAAATAAACAAACACAAAAACATTCAAACAACAGGCATTACAAACAAGCACAAAGCCTTATATGCGGCAAACAGAGAGGTCCCAGTATTCAACCCTGGGGCACTCCAACACTGTACGACCATCACTATTCCTAAGGAGTATGTATTATCATGCCTCACACTGCATGTTTTCTTTATATGAACTTTATCCGAGAACTAAATTCTTAGAGTTTTGAAGTATTTCCTGTGTGTGTGTGTGTGTTGGTGTTCCTGTTTAGCTGTGGGATCTGTAAGAAGAACCAGGACCAGCATCTCCTGCTGCTGTGTGACACCTGCAAACTGTACTACCACCTGGGCTGTCTGGAACCTCCACTCACACGCATGCCCAAGAAGACCAAGAACAGCTACTGGTGAGAGGGAGGCAGGGAGAACCACACACACACACACACACACACACACACAGAGAGAGAGAGGTAGGCTAGGGGAGGTAGACGGGAGAGAAAGAGACTGGGGGAGGTAGACAGGAGAGAGAGAGACAGGGGGAGGTAGATGGGGAAGAAAGAGAGAGACTGGGAGAACCACACACACACACACAGAGACAGGGGGAGGTAGATGGGGAAGAAAGAGAGAGACTGGGAGAACCACACACACACACAGAGAGACAGGGGGGAGGTAGAGGGGGAAGAAAGAGAGAGACTGGGAGAACCACACACACACACAGAGAGACAGGGGGAGGTAGATGGGGAAGAAAGAGAGAGACTGGGAGAACCACACACACACACACAGAGACAGGGGGAGGTAGATGGGGGAAGAAAGAGAGAGACTGGGAGAACCACACACACACACACAGAGACAGGGGGAGGTAGATGGGGAAGAAAGAGAGAGACTGGGAGAACCACACACACACACACAGAGACAGGGGGAGGTAGATGGGGAAGAAAGAGAGAGACTGGGAGAACCACACACACACACACAGAGACAGGGGGAGGTAGATGGGGAAGAAAGAGAGAGACTGGGAGAACCACACACACACACAGAGAGACAGGGGGAGGTAGAAGGGGAAGAAAGAGAGAGACTGGGAGAACCACACACACACAGAGAGACTAGGGGAGGTAGATGGGGAAGAAAGAGAGAGTGAATGAGGTATAACTAGTGAATGGATGCCAGAGGACTCAGTGGTACAAGAGTCGGACCAAGTGCTGTCCATAGCACACACACATGCACAAACACACAACCCATCGCAATGACACTGTACTGTAAATCTGCTATGACATTATAACATTGTTGTATAAAAAATGCCTCGGGTCTAAGAACAGCCCTTAGTCAGGAGTTATCACACGATAATCCCCGGGTTCTCATGCCTTATTGCGTTTATAAAACGGTTGCCAACATATTTATACAAATATTAATGAAATGTAAATTCATTTTTGCATTCTGAAGTTGCTACCCAAGCAGGCTGGTCGTTAGTTATTTTCTCATGTTTTGACGCAGTCGTTAATTCTAATCATTCTAGCTACTAATTCGACGTTGCTATGCTAAACAAATCATTGGCATGTAGTTAGCTAGCAGATATTAAATGATGATGAGAGACAAGAACATCAATAAATAATGATTTAATAAATATCCAATAGGTCTACATAGACCATACTGCACTGGTTAATGAATTAACAGTTTGTCACGATGTCAGTGTATGCGGTTGACTGAAGTCAGGCGCAGGACACAGAACTCAATGAAAAAACGTATCTTTACTAATACACGTAAAGAAACAAGAAGCCTCCACGCAGGGAGGAATAAACCCGCTCACCAACGACATCAGCGAACAAACAACAAACACGCACAGAACACAATGGGAGCCACAGGGTTAAATAGGGGCGGAGTAATTACAAGATGGGCAACAGGTGTGAAACAATCTGACACAACAGGTAGAACATAGAAACATATAACATAGATCGGCAGCAGCTAGTACTCCGGTGACGACGAACGACGAAACCTGCCCGAGCAAGGAGGAGGGGCAGCCTCGGCAGAATCCGTGACACAGTTTCCATGGTGAATTATTAGTTTCATGTTCATTCTTGGGCTAGCTAGCCTACTGGCACGGGAGAGATAGCATTTGTAAAATGATACATTGTTGCACAGGTTGTAAAAGCAGACAGGTAGGTTTATACAACCCCCATCTGTTGCAAACCAAATTGTAGCATGGAAAAATAATGTGTAGACGCTTTTTTCCCCGAGATATACAGTGAGGGAAAAAAGTATTTGATCCCCTGCTGATTTTGTACGTTTGCCCACTGACAAAGAAATTATCAGTCTATAATTTTAATGGTAGGTTTATTTGAACAGTGAGAGACAGAATAACAACAAAAAAATCCAGAAAAACGCATTTCAAAAATGTTATAAATTGATTTGCATTTTAATGAGTGAAATAAGTATTTGACCCCTCTCTCAATCAGAAAGATTTCAGGTCCCCAGGTGTCTTTTATACAGGTAACAAACTGAGATTAGGAGCACACTCTTAAAGGGAGTGCTCCTAATCTCAGCTTGTTACCTGTATAAAAGACACCTGTCCACAGAAGCAATCAATCAATCAGATTCCAAGACCAAAGAGCTCTCCAAGGATGTCAGGGACAAGATTGTAGACCTACACAAGGCTGGAATGGGCTACAAGACCATCACCAAGCAGCTTGGTGAGAAGGTGACAACAGTTGGTGCGATTATTCGCAAATGGAAGAAACACAAAATAACTGTCAATCTCCCTTGGCCTGGGGTTCCATGCAAGATCTCACCTCGTGGAGTTGCAATGATTATGAGAACAGTGAGGCCCAGAACTACACGGGAGGATCTTGTCAATGATCTCAAGGCAGCTGGGACCATAGTCACCAAGAAAACAATTCGTAACACACTACGCCGTGAAGGACTGAAATCCTGCAGCGCCCGCAAGGTCCCCCTGCTCAAGAAAGCACATATACATGCCCATCTGAAGTTTGCCAATGAACATCTGAATGATTCAGAGAAGAACTGGGTGAAAGTGTTGTGGTCAGATGAGACCAAAATGGAGCTCTTTGGCATCAAGTCAACTCGCCGTGTTTGGAGGAGGAGGAATGCTGCCTATGACCCCAAGAACACCATCCCCACCGTCAAACATGGAGGTGGAAACATTATGCTTTGGGGGTGTTTTTCTGCTAAGGGGACAGGACAACTTCACTGCATCAAAGGGACAATGGACGGGGCCATGTTCCGTCAAATCTTGGGTGAGAACCTCCTTCCCTCAGCCAGGGCATTGAAAATAGCTTGTGGATGGGTATTCCAGCATGACAATGACCCAAAACACATGGCCAAAGCAACAAAGGAGTGGCTCAAGAAGAAGCACATTAAGGTCCTGGAGTTGCCTAGCCAGTCTCCAGACCTTAATCCCATAGAAAATCTGTGGAGGGAGCTGAAGGTTAGAGTTGCCAAACATCAGCCTCGAAACCTTAATGACTTGGAGAAGATCTGCAAAGAGGAGTGGGACAAAATCCCTCCTGAGATGTGTGCAAACCTGGTGGCCAACTACAAGAAACGTCTGACCTCTGTGATTGCCAACAAGGGTTTTGCCACCAAGTACTAAGTCATGTTTTAAAGAGGGGTCAAATACTTATTTCCCTCATTAAAATGCAAATCAATTTATAACATTTTTGAAATGCGTTTTTCTGGATTTTTTTGTTGTTATTCTGTCTATCACTGTTCAAATAAACCTACCATTAAAATTATAGACTGATCATGTCTTTGTCAGTGGGCAAACGTACAAAATTAGCAGGGGATCAAATACTTTTTTCCCTCACTGTATTTTGAGTGAATTTCCTGCCTGGGCTGCGGGACAGTGGAATTATGAGATTAACACGTCACGGTATTTTGCGGGAGTTGTTGTCCTGCATATCAACCAATCAGCATCCATGATCCAAAGAACCTGTTTTATAATAACTTGGAGTAGAAGATAGATTTGTGTCCACAATTTATTTATTTGTATAAAGTGTGACATTTTAGCATACTCAGTGGCAGTAGATTTATCAGATGGAGAATGCAGAGATGGTGGAAATGTCCCACTTCAAACAGAAGAGGTAGATGTCCTTATCTGGATAGATAAATAGAGGAGCTCTTTTGTGTATCTGTCTCAATAGTTTCAATAGTATTACGTCTCTGTCACTTGGTGAGGTACTTCCACAGTTAGTCATCTCCTTTTTACTTCCTATTCTAAGTGAAGGAGGATGGGGGATTGTAGTGTGTGTGTGCGTGCATGTGTGTGCATATGTACAGTGGCTTGCGAAAGTATTCACCCCCTTGGCATTTTTCCTATTTTGTTGCCTTACAACCTGGAATTCAAATGGATTTTTGGGGGTGTTTGTATTATTTGATTTACACAACATGCCTACCACTTTGAAGATGCAACATTTATTTTTTTTGTAAAAACAATCAAGAAATAAGACAAAGAAACAGAAAACTTGAGCGTGCATAACTATTCAAGTTCCCTCAAGAATTTCCCTGTATTTAGAGCCATCCATCATTCCTTCAATTCTGACCAGTTTCCCAGTCCCTGCTGATGAAAAACATCCCCACAGCATGATGCTCCCACCAGCATGCTTCACTGTGGGGATGGTGTTCTCGGGGTGATGAGAGGTGTTGGGTTTGCGCCAGAAATTGTGTTTTCCTTGATGTCCAAAAAGCTCAATTTTAGTCTCATCTGACCAGAGTACTTTCTTCCATATGTTTGGGGAGTCTCCCACATGCCTTTGGCGAACACCAAACGTGTTTGCTTATTTTTTTCTTTAAGCAATGGCTTTTTTCTGGCCACTCTTCCGTGAAGCCCAGCTCTGTGGAGTGTACAGCTTAAAGTGGTCCTATGGACAGATACTCCAATCTCTGTTGTGGAGCTTTGCAGCTCCTTCAACGTTATCTTTGGTTTCTTTGTTGCCTCTCTGATTAATGCCCTCCTTGGCTGGTCCGTGAGTTTTGGTGGACGGCCCTCTCTTGGCAGGTTTGTTGTGGTGCCATATTCTTTCAATTTTTTTGATAATGGATTTAATGGTGCTCCGTGGGATGTTCAAGTTTCTGATATTTTTTTATAACCCAACCCTGATCTGTACTTTTCCACAACTTTGTCCCTGACCTGTTTGGAGAGCTCATTGGTCTTCATGGTGCCGCTTGCTTGGTGGTGCCCCTTGCTTAGTGGTGTTGCAGATTCTGGGGCCTTTCAGAACAGGTGTATATATACACTGAGATCATGTGACAGATCATGTGACACTTAGATTGCACACAGGTGGACTTTATTTAACTAATTATGTGACTTCTGAAGGTAATTGGTTGCACCAGATCTTATTTAGGGGCTTCATAGCAAAGGGGGTGAATACATATGCAAGCACCACTTTTCTGTTATTTATTTTTTTAGCATTTTCTGAAACAAGTTTATTTCACTTCACCAATTTGGACTATTTTGTGTATGTCCATTACATGAAATAAAAATAAAAATCAATTTAAATTACAGGTTGTAATGCAACAAAATAGGAAAACCGCCAAGGGGGATGAATACTTTTGCAAGGCGCTGTACGTGTGTTTGTGTATTGTTTGTTTTTGTGGCACCTCAACCTGCACGTTCTTCATGCCTGTGATTGGGAGTAATTCATTTAATCGATGAATAAGAGAGCGTGGTTGCGTTCTGCTCCGGAGGGCAGAAATTAGAAAGTGTTTGGAGAGATACAATTTTGTGTAGCCGAGGCCAAGTCGTACCTAATTACCACGATCTGCACCCCAGGAAATTCACAGAGGCAGAAAGAAAGGTGCAGACAGGGCTTCTCAGTCAGAATCAGAAACACACAGATGATCCACAAGTTTACTTTGCCTTAACCTATAATACTGATATTAACCTTTAAGACAGATATTACATTTATCTAACTTATAAGAGTGATAGACACCCATGTCACAGTCTTATGCTTTGCCTGGGTCAGCATAAACCCCTTTCTTCAAATTCAAATTCAGTGTCAGACCTCCAGGCTCAGATTTCAGTACTTTGGGAAAACAGTATTTTTTCAAACCAAGCAGATATTATTTTCATAGATTTCAACAAAGACAGACATTACAGACCAAAGCCTTAGTGTCAGTGTTTTGTTTGTTTTCTCTCCAACATAATCAGCAACATCTAGATCAGACATTGATAGTAAGAGAGAAAGATATCCGAAACCTGTTTTCCATGCTTAAGATGTTCACAGATAGTAAAATCAATACCCCTGCATAGAGGACAGAACAGTTTCTGGACCCTGAAAGATCTTCTCTCTCTACCTCTACCGCTCTCTCTCTACCTCTCTCTCTCTACTCAGGCAATGTTCAGAGTGTGACCAGGCCAGTAGCGATGATGCCGACATCGCCATGGAGACACTGCCCGACGGCACCAAGAGGTCTCGGAGACAGATTAAAGGACCAATCAAATTCAATTTGTCCCCGGAGCCCAAGAAACGAGATGTGAGGGGCACGGTATGTATTAACACACACTTCGTAACTATTATTTACAGTGCCATCAGAAACGTGACTTTTTCCATGTTGTTGCATTACAAAGTGGGACTAAAATGGATTTAATTGTAATTTTTGGTCAATTATCTACACAAAAAAACTAATGTCAAAGTGGAATAAAAATTCAAAATGTTTAATGTATTTTTGGAAAGTATTCAGACCCCTTGACTTTTTCCACATTTTTTTAGGTTACAGCCTTATTCTAAAATTGATTAAATTGGTTTTTTCCCTCATCAATCTACACACAATACCCCATAATGACAAAGCAAAAACAGATTAAAAAAAACCCGGAAATATCACATTTACATAAGTATTCAGACCCTTTACTCAGTACTTTGTTGAAGCACCTTTGGCAGCGATTACAGCCTTGAGTCTTATTTAGTATGACGCTACAAGCTTGGCACACCTGTATTTAGACTTGTTCCGAAACAACTCCTGCGTTCTCTTGGCTGTGTGCTTAGGGTCATTGTCCTGTTGGAAGGTGAACCTTTGCCCCAGTGTGAGGTCCTGAGCGCTTGGAGCAGGTTTTCATCAAGGATCTCTCTGTACTTTGCTCCGTTCATCTTTGCCTCGATCCTGACTAGTCTCCCAGTCCATGCCGCTGAAAATCACCCCCACAGCATGATGCTGCCACCACCGTAGGGATGGTGCCAGGTTTCCTTCAGACGTGACGCTTGGCATTCAGGCCAAAGAGTTCAATCTTGGTTTCATCAGACCAGAGAATCTGGCAAACTCCAAGCGGGCTGTCATGTGCCTTTTACTGAGGAGTGGCTTCTGGGGGTTGTTGCAAACATTTCTAAAAACCTGTTTTCACTTTGTCATTATGGGGTA
Source organism: Coregonus clupeaformis (assembly GCF_020615455.1). Lineage (NCBI taxonomy): Eukaryota > Metazoa > Chordata > Actinopteri > Salmoniformes > Salmonidae > Coregonus > Coregonus clupeaformis. The sequence goes on from NC_059199.1 coordinate 50,888,268, forward strand.
TTGTGTGTAGATTGCTGAGGAAAAAAATACATTTAATCCGTTTTAGAATGAGGCTGTAACGTAACAAAATGTGGAAAAAGTCAAGGGGTCTGAATATTTTCCGAAGGCACTGTAGGATATACCAGGCCTGACTAACAGAGCCCAACAGATATACCAGGCCAGACTAACCAGAGCCCAACAGATATACCAGGCCAGACTAACCAGAGCCCAACAGATATACCAGGCCAGACTAACCAGAGCCCAACAGATATACCAGGCCAGACTAACCAGAGCCCAACAGATATACCAGGCCAGACTAACCAGAGCCCAACAGATATACCAGGCCAGACTAACAGAGCCCAACCGATATACCAGGCCAGACTAACAAAGCTCAACAGATATATCAGGCCAGACTAACCAGAGCCCAACAGATATACCAGGCCAGACTAACAGAGCCCAACAGATATAGGATATAACAGGCCTGACTCACAGAACTAATGGCTGGCCATTCAGCACACACAGGTCACGCTGCTGTACTAAACAGGATACGCTGTTGTACTAAACAGGATACGCTGCTGTACTAAACAGGATATGCTGCTGTACTAAACAGGATACACTGCTGTACTAAACAGGATACGCTGCTGTACTAAACAGGATACGCTGCTGTACTAAACAGGATACGCTGCTGTACTAAACAGGATACGCTGCTGTACTAAACAGGATTACTAGTGGACATGCCAGGAAACTAGAGGGGGTGGATCCAAACACATACTTCCTCTGGTATTCAGCCCCAAACACCCCCCGCTGGCTCGTTGGTTCAGGTCCGCCTGAACTACTTCCAATCTACAGAGGATTGGGGTGAGTGATTTCATATAAAATGAAGTTGGAATATTAACAAAAGGGGAAATCAAACATCTCCTTGTTGTTTTGACACTAGCAAGCGAGTGAGTGATGGAGCCGGGTTGTGTGTTTTTTTTTTTTTAAAGGAGAACAACATATTTAAACAGATTGTGAAAACAATTCCATCTGTCGCCTTTGGCTCCTCCACCACCACTCGGCAGATGGAACACTTATCATTATAAATGCTAACTGCTAGATGCTAGAATCACAGCCAGTTGGCTCCTTCACTTCATCCTCCTTCCCTACCTCCCTCCATCCCTCCCTCTCTCCCTTCCTCGCTCCCTTTTGAAGCCACTTCTCCTGCGTGCGACGTTCAGGCGGGTGGCACCACCACACAAAGGGCCCAGAGTATGAGTTTATTTAACTATTTGGTCTCTATAGTGGTTGACTCTATGAAAGGCCAGGGAAAGATCACTTGTACACGACTTGTACATCATTGCGTTGCATCTTTGTTGCACTAGAGATCCTGGTTCAAATCCAGGCTCTGTCGTAGCCGGCCGCGACCGGGAGACCCATGGGGCGGCGCACAATTGGCCCAGCGTCGTCCAGGGTAGGGGAGGGAATGGCCGGCAGGGGTGTAGCTCAGTTGGTAGAGCATGGCGTTTGCAACGCCAGGGTTGTGGGTTCGTTTCCCACGGGGGGCCAGTATGAAAAAAAAATATATATATATATAATGTATGCACTCACTAACTGTAAGTCGCTCTGGATAAGAGCGTCTGCTAAATGACTAAAATGTGAAAATGTGAAATCTTTAACAGCCATGAATCATTTCACAGCAACATGCAGGATTAGAGAAGTTAACAGAGCGGAGGATCCAGTAGTAACTAGATGTAGTAACTTAATTCTCATAATTCTCACTAGACTAATGGCATATGTTCATACAGGATGTTCCTGTGTAATCATGGAGGGGTGTTAGAGCAGAGCCACGTTTAATCACCACCCCTTTACACACACTGTCACACAGAATATTCTAGAAGAAGAAGCAAACCTTGAAAATGTAGGATGGTTTTGGTCTGGAACAATTCGTTTAGGAGATATAGGCCTAAAAATGTGAGATATTGTCAGTATATTATATTAGAAGAAGAAGAAGCAAAGACCAAGCTTCCTTGAAAATGCGGTACAGTGTGGGTCCAGAACTGATGATTCTAAGATGTAATGAATCGATGAGTGATGAAAAGACAAAGTATATGGCAAAAAACAAATATACTGTGTCCGTAAAATGTAAATAGGTTCAGAACTTTTGTGAAACAGCACAGTTAAAAATATTTGGCAAAATAGAAATCAAACTGGATGGTTGTCAGAGATAGATGGGAGGGGTTGATGGTAGCTGAAGAATGGGATTAAAAACAAACAAAAGATAACTTAGTTTACTCCAATTAGTTTACTCCAGTTACGCAACCCTGCATCTTAGAGGCTGCTGCCCTATATACATAGACATGGAATCACTGGCCACTTTAATAATGGAACGTTAGTCACTTTAATAATGTTTACATACTGCTTTACTCATCTCATATGTATTTACTGTATTATTATTCTACTGTATTTTAGTCAATGCCACTCAGACATTGCTTGTCCTAAAATTTATATATTTCTTAATTCCATCCTTTTACTTTTAGATTGGTGTGTATTGTTGTGAATTGTTAGATAATACTGCACTGTTGGAGCTAGAAACACAAGCATTTCGCTACACCCGCAATAACATCTGCTAAATATGTGTATGTGACCAATAACATTTGATTTGATTTGATTTGATTAGGGGAGGGGTGGTAGGGTTCGGGGAAAATAATAATGGAAAATATATTTTAGAAAGGTATGTATGCATGTATGTATATGTACATATATATATACCAGTCAAAAGTTTGGACACACCTATTCATTCAAGGGTTTTTCTGCATTTTTAAAATGTTTTACATTGTAGAACTATGAAATAAAACATATGTAGTAAACAAATCAAAATATATTTTATATTTGAGATTCTTCAAATAGCCACCCTTTGCCTTGATGACAGCTTTGCACACTCTTGATATTCTCTCAACCAGCTTCATGAGGTAGTCACCTGGAATGCATTTCAGTTAACAGGTGTGCCTTCTTAAAAGTTAATTTGTGGAATTTCTTTCCTTCTTAATGCGTTTGAGCCAATCAGTTGTGTTGTGACAAGGTAGTGGGGTATACAGAAGATAGCCCTATTTGGTAAAAGACCAAGTCCATATTATGGCAAGAACAGCTCAAATAAGCAAAGAGAAACGACAGTCCACCATTACTTTAAGACATGAAGGTCAGTCAATACAGAACATTTCAAGAACTTTGAAAGTTTCTTCAAGTGCAGTCACAAAAACCATCAAGCGCTATGATGAAACTGGCTCTTATGAGGACTGCCACAGGAATGGAAGACCCAGAGTTACCTCTGCTGCAGAGGATAAGTTCATTAGAGTTACCAGCCTCAGAAATTGCAGCCCAAATAAATGCTTCACAGAGTTCAAGTAACAGACACATCTCAACATCAACTGTTCAGAGGGGACTGTGTGAATCAGGCCTTCATGGTCAAATTGCTATAAAGAAACCACTACTAAAGGACACCAATAGGAAGCTTGGGCCAAGAAACACAAGCAATGGACATTAGACCGGTGGAAATTATCCAAATTGGAGAATGTAGGTTCAAACCAACGTGTCTTTGTGAGATGCGGTGTGGGTGAACGGATGGTCGCTGCATGTGTAGTTCCCACCGTAAAGCATGGAGGAGATGTTATGGTGAGGGGGGCTTTGCTGGTGACACTGTCTGTGATATATTTAGAATTCAAGGCACACTTAACCAGCATGGCTACCACAGCATTCTGCAGCGATACGACATCCCATCTAGTTTGGGCTTAGTGGGACTATCATTTGTTTTTCAACAGGACAATGACCCAACACACCTCTAGGCTGTGTAAGGGCTATTTTACCAAGAAGGAGAGTGATGGAGTGCTGCATCAGATGACCTGGCTTCCACAATCCCCCGACCTCAACCCAATTGAGATGGTTTGGGATGAGTCGGACGGCAGAGTGAAGGAAAAGCTGCCAACAAGTGCTCAGCATATGTAGGAACTCCTTCAAGACTGTTGGAAAAGCATTCAAGGTGAAGCTGGTTGAGAGAATGCCAAGACTGTGGAAAGCTGTCATCAAGGCAAAGGGTGGCTATTTTAAGAATCTAAAATCTAAAATATATTATTCCATATGTGTTATTTAAAAGTTTTGTTTGACTGGTACTGTATATATATTACATTGATGGAAGCTACAATCTATATGCAGTATTACATCTGATCTACCCCCAAATTATTTTATTTTTAAGAAGTATATGGCTAAATAAGTGGTGATACATTCTGGAGTGTGACTGTCTGGCTGTGTGTAGGATGTCCTACACATCTCCTCCATACTCTGTGACATTGAGGGCACATGTTGAGTTAGAAGGGCACTACCCTGCAGTTGGCAGTGTACTCAGTCAGCAGGCCCTGAACAAGGGCCAGAGGAGGCTGAGCTGCATCACAGAGTGGCAACGGGCCATCTTACCTCTGTGGCTCTGCACACACACACATGCGCGCTGTACACACACACACACACACACTCATCCCCATGCAGGGGCCAGCGGGAGGTCGATTAGCCAGTCCTGATTAATTGAAACAGGGCTTTAAAGCGGTGCCAGCGCCGGGGTGCCCTGGTAAAAGCATTAAAAATGCAAAGCAGGGCCTATTCAGTGGCTGCCATCGCACTCCTTGCATTTGAAGATAAATGCAGCATTGAAGCTTCTCGACTAAAGCGGACGCGGTGAGAAAAAGCCAGCTTAATCCCAGAGTACTTCCAGCAGCAGGGTCCTCAGCCCAGCGTACTTCTGGGCACGCCGCTTTATGCGAGCTAACAGAAAAACACATTAACCCAGACCTCCCGACACAGCACAGCCGCCGATACTGCTGCTGCTCCACTCTACACCACCCCCTCCCCTCCTTCCTCCCACTTTCTCTCCCTTCCCTCCGTCTCTCTGACAGAACAGATACAGAGAGCAAACCTCCAGAAGGAGAAGAAGACATTTATGGTTGTTTTTTGTGTTGATTTGTTTTCTATTTGAAAAGGAAGAACAGGTTGTTTTTGTGTTATCTGAGAGGGCGACAGCCAGCCAGACGCTAAGGTGTTCTCTGAGTCTTGCTTGGCTGCCAGGCAGTGAGTGGCCACAGAGGAAGAGTGTTCCTAAGGCTCTCTCCTTCCAGGTGTGGAGGGGGTTGGTTATTGACAGTCTAAAAACAAAAGGCAGGGGAAAATAAAAAATGAAAGAGGACATGAGTGTTTTTCTCCCCTCTGATGACTATCTGTTGTGTTCCTTCGGGGAGCTGGGAGGGAGGATGGGGAGGAGGGAGGGGAGGCAGGGCTGGGGTGGTGTATCGGAAGAGGATCAGGGTATGGTGGCTGTAGATAAGTGGGATCCATGAAGAGATGGAGGGAGGGAGGGAGGGAGCAGCCATATCTCCATAGCTCTTTCTCTCCTCTCTCTCTCTCTCTGCCTCTCTTTCTCTCTCTCCTGCTCCCTTCTCTCTTTCTCACTCTCTTTCTCTCGTGCAGTTGACAGGCAGTGTTACTCTAGCTATGAATAGGACCTAGTCCAGAGACAGCACTGTGTGGCTCTCTTGTCTTGTATGGCCAGAGGTAAAATAAAAGACCAGCCTCACTGGGCAGTAGAGGATTACATTCAGGACAGACAAATTAAAAATATGTCTTTGGAAAACAGTTTATGCTTTCTGTGGTATTGTTGCAAAAGGCAGAGAGCACAGTGGATTGTCTTTGTTTGACAAACAGCTGAGGGAGCAGACGACGTCATAAACAAACTTCCACTGGCTCCTGAATCTTTTGGACAACAAGCGAGCAACAAATAATGTTAGATTTTTTGGATGCTGCCAATACTTTGTGGAGCATATCTCTACTTAAGTCAAATTATTATTTTGACAGATTCTCCCAGACAAAATACCAAGAACTAATGATTTGCCTGACCACTCAACAACTCGAAGTAGAGAAATATTGACATTTTCCCCAAGTGACCAAGCTGTGACCTTGTGCCTTTGCATGGCTAGCTGATAAACTTTCATAAGGCTCATGAGACTGACCACAGCTCGGGTCAATTATCTCTCATCAATTCACACAGATCAATCAATTAGCAAATAAATTACCACAGAATTCTAGCTTAGTTAAGAGTGACTGCAATGAAACACATTGATCTGTATTCCACAGAGAACTAGAGGGCAGAAGAGGAAGAGGGTGTCCATCTGTGAAGAAGAGAGGTTTGAGGTGCATGTATATCACTGTTCTACTTTGTTACTAAACATTCCTACAGCTCCTAACCTCCCTATTACACACACATCTAATACATACACATCCCATGTGCTACATACAGTACTAATCTGTTCACTCTATTCACCTGCATATTTCTCTATTCCTTAACACCCCGCCTCTTCTACCCCATTACCACACACTCTTTCACACACACACACACACTATCACACACATGGCAGTGTCGGGTCTAATCAGTCTGTGTGTTTCCATAGGAACCGGTTCTACGTGAACGGCGTCAGCGTCAGTCTGCGATGCAGAAGAAGACACCTAAAGCAGACGACACCAGGACCGACTGTACCTCCTGCAAAGGACCCGGGGACAACGAGAACCTCGTCAGGTGGGTCACAGTGTGTGTGAAGGGAGGGGAGGGGTGTGTGTGTGTGTGTGTGTGTGTGTGTGTGTGTGTGTGTGTGTGTGTGTGTGTGTGTGTGTGGAGATGAGGAGAGAGGGTGGAAGGGTGCCATGCTTGTGTGTGTGTGTTCGCACCTGTGAATGTGTGTGTTTGTGTGTGTGTGAGGACCTGTATCCTCCTGATGATTAAAGTTCAGTCTTCATTAGGCCTTGGCTGCCTTGCGTAGGCTGAGCGAGGGGGGCTGGTGAGCGGGGCTGAGGCCAGCAGCTCTATAGAACACCTCTTTTGAACTGCCACCTGCATTTACACACTTCATCACAATGTAATGAACAGCCTGATCTGCCCTGGTCTCCCATCAGAGGTTCAGCTGTCTCACGCTGCTTAAACAGGGCCGTAACTTACTAGATCCCTCAGTAGTGTGTGTGTGAATTACAACAGTCAGCATTAACACACTGTAGACTGAATGATTTATCAGAGTGTATTTATTTTTGCGGATAAAAGGCTGTGCATGATGACGTAGTGCACATAAAAATAGCTTTTGCCGTTAAATTCCCATGAAGCGAATGAAAAATACAAGTTTAATGGGTTTCCATCGCATTTTCAACTCTACTGATGGTTTTGCAAGAAAAACTGTTGCATTATATAACATGCGTTCTAGCCAACAGCTCACAGATACAGTGTGGGTAGGCTACCTACATTATGAGATTATTATGGATAAGAGTGATATTATTTGTATTTGTCAAACTGCAGCCAAGCATCGATCATCATGTCACCAGAATAAGACCCTGGATATTTATTGTAAAGTAGCATCAAGCTCATCACCTTGCACTTTCACCACCCTGTGAAGTTCATCATAACTTATTTCATCTGTAGCCTAATAAACTGCATGCTTTCCGAGTCGTAGTGGGAGGACCACACAACATATAATCGCGTGACTCCAAGTTTACTTCGATATGATGGTATTATATCAATATTTGCGCATAAAGGCGTTCCCACCACCCTTTTTCGCATAATTAATTTTAACGACACAATTAGATCCCACCATGTTGAACAAACAAATTGTCTGTCGCCATTTATAAAGTTGTACCAGCATTTAATGTTTCCATCAGCCCAGTCTGGACTTTTTTCATGCGTCAGGTAATTCATTTGCCATGAAATGGTTGGATGGAAACGTGGTTATAGGCTCATTTCAACTGAAACCGTATGATACATTCACTTTATTTCTCCGTAGGGTTCTTTCTGTGAGCTGTATTAGTTATCAGTGTTTGTAAGGTTAAGCTAATAATGTGTGGTTCTGTCAGTGTTTTCTAGGTTAAGAAGGTCGGGGGCTGTGAGGTGTGCTGCCTGCCCTGACTCTTTCTATCTTTGCATTGCACAGGTTGTGAGAGCCGGGGCAGACACCTCTCCTCACCTCCCCACACCTAGACACAGCTGGACAGACGAGAGAGAGAGAGAGAAGCAGACGTTTGGCTTAGAGACAGAGAGGGACTTAATTACACAGAAGAATGACGGCGGCGGTGTGGGATCAGATGGCCATCTTTGACCTTACCACCACGGTCCTCTTCGTGACCCAAATTGGACGACCTACTGGCCGTCCAATTAAAAATTGAGGGAGAGTGGCAGAAATGGAAATTAACTTTGAGGAATTCTAAAATACTTGTTAAAATGAGCTAATTAAGTTTTGGGAGGTTCAGTATTACTGAACTGGTCATTCTTGTAAGAAAGGACATGTTGGTATTACTGGACAGGCCCTTTGTGATCGTCATTGTCAACTCTAAGGGCCCATCTATAAGGACTATGGCCTAACTGGACTAAGGAGTGATTTCCTCGCTCTCTCTCGCACTCTCATCCATTCTATGATGGCACTTCACTCCTTTGACCTCTCTGAGCATCTTATCACCACATCCAATCAGTTGTATTGACTCCAGTCATTTGTGGTCCAATCACATGGTGTTTTCCTCAGTAAAGGCCTTTAATTGGAGATGCACTTGAACTTAGGCTTTCATAATCTTCTTCTAGTGTTGTCGTCGGGTAGAACTTTCTAGAGTAGAGGACTAGTAGACCTTGGAGAAGTAGTCGTTTTTAGTAGAATGATTGCCCTTTCTGGCTTTTGAGAAGTAAGTAGCCGCTTAGATAGGCCCTACAGCAGCCTAAGATTTAACATATTAATTATAGCAACATTTATATGAATGGTTATTGTAACTTCTAATGTCAGTGTGTGTGTACAGTAGGTGATTAGGCATCTTAGTCTCCCTTCCTTCCTCTCTTTAATATTTTAAAGTGACAGTTTAACTGACACTTCTTTAAAAGCAACCCTGCTCTGTGTGTGTGCGTGTGTGTGTGTGTGTGTGTGTGTGTGTGTGTGTGTGTGTGTGTGTGTGTGTGTGTGTGTGTGTGTGTGTGTGTGTGTGTGTGTGTGTGTGTGTGTGTGTGTGTGTGTGTGTGTGTGTGTGTGTGTGTGTGTGTGTGTGTGTGTGTGTGTGTGTGTGTGTGTGTGTGTGTGTGTGTGTGTGTGTGTGTGTGTGTGTGTGTGTGTGTGTGTGTGTGTGTGTGTGTGCGTGCGTGCGTGCGTCTCCCCAGTGCCCCATAGTGAGTGCTGACAACTGAGCTGCTGCCATATGGTCCGTCTGTCTGTCAGGGTCCTTGACAGAAGTGTCACAGTTTGCCCTCACATGTCACTCCTCCGCTCATCCCCCCCATCCCAGGACCCTCTATGTCACTCCTCTTCTCTTCCCCCCGTCTGTCTGGGGACCCTATATGCATGCCACTGGGAGCTGCCAAACCTCACATAATGCTTAGGTCCACTGGAAAATCTGCTGAGGAAATAAATCCTCCTTCTCCCACATCCTCCTCATCCTCTTCTGCCACCTCCTCCACAACAAATTTAGAGGACTGTCCATGAGATACAGCTAACGCTACTCTAGCTAATACTACTGCAGCTAACCCTACTACAGCTAATCAGCTAACCTTACTACAGCTAACCCTACTCCAGCTAACCAGCTAACCCTACTACAGCTAACCAGCTAACCCTACGACAGCTAACCAGCCAACCCGACTACAGCTAACCCTATTACTAACCCTACTCCAGCCAACCATGCATGGCTCTGTATCTAACCATTAGCCCTAGGGCTAGGCTATGGCCAACTCTGTATCTGAGCCATTAGGGCTACAGTAGTCTACAGTAAATGTACTTGTAACCTGAGAATTTGTAATGTGTTCCAACAGTTTAGAATATGTGAACAAACACCTTTTAGCTGTGTTGTGTGATCGGTGTGTACAGTATTTATTGATAAGGCCAAGCTTTTTTGTGTCTTTTATTTGTGCCTTCATACTTGATTTTATATCATAATATGCCTTTTGTTATTACCGTGTTGTGAAGAAAATTAGTTAAACTCACTATTGAGTAGGAACCTTAAAGGACTCCTTGCTAAACGTATTCATTGTTAATATATTTGTTTACAATACATGCCTTTATTCTATTATTTGTTTACACACATGCCTATATGTGATTAGTATTATTTGTTTACACACATGCCTATATGTGATTAGTATTATTTGTTTACACACATACCTATATGTGATTAGTATTATTTGTTTACATACATGCCTATATGTGATTATTTCTAACATGTTGTGATATTACCACATTGGGTATAAGTAACTGTGATATATAGAGTAAGAATGTTGCTGCTCTCATGATATGTGTGTATGTGAAGTATCCCGGCCTCCCGGCCCCTATAGCTCTCAGCATTACAGCAGAGCTTTAATAAACTCTTGACTTTTTCACCTTATCGCCATAGTGATAAATGAGAGTTAGACAGCTAATTAAACTGAACAAAAAATATTAACGCAATATGTAAAGTGTTGGTCCCATGTTTCTTGAGCTGAACTAAAAGATCCCAGAAATGTTCCATACGCACAAAAAGCTTATTTCTCTCAAATTTGGTCCACTAATTTGTTTACATCCCTGTTAGTGAGCATTTCTCCTTTGCCAAGATAATCCATCCACCTGACAGGTGTGGCAGTGTATGCTGAGGACAATAAAAGGCCACTCTAAAATGTGCAGTTTTGTCACACAACACAACACAGCAATTGGCATGCTGACTGCAGGAATGTCCACCAGAGCTGTTGCCAGAGAGTTTAATGTTAATTTCTCTACCATAAGCCGCCTCCAAGGTCGTTTTAGAGAATTTGACAGAATGTCCAACCGGCCTCAACACTGTAGACCATGTGTAACCACACCAGCCCAGGACCTCCATATCTGGCTTCTTCACCTGTGGGATCGTCTGAGACCAGCCACCCGGACAGATGATGAAACTGTGGGTTTGCACAACCAAAGAATTTCTGCACAAACTGTCAGAAACCGTCTCAAGGAAGCTCATCTGCGTGCTCGTCGTCCTCACCAGGTTCTTGACCTGACCTCAGTTCGGCGTCGTAACCGAGTTCAGTGGGAAAATGCTCACCTTTGATGGCCACTGGCATGCTGGAGAAGTGTGACCTTCACAGATGAATCCCAGTTTCAACTGAACCGGGCAGATGGCAGACAGCGTGTAAGGCGTTGTGTGGGCGAGCGGTTTGCTGAAATTAACGTTGTGAATAAAGTGTCCCATGGTGGCAGTGAGGTTATGGTATGGGCAGGCATAAGCTACGGACAATGAACACAATTGCATTTTATCGATGGCAATTTGAATGCACAGAGATACCGTGATGAGATCCTGAGGCCCATTGTTTTGCCATTCATCTGCCGCCATCACCTCATGTTTCAGCATGATAATGCACGGCCCCATGTCACAAGGATCTGTACACAATTCCTGGAAGCTGAAAATGTCCCAGTTCTTCCATGGCCTGCATACTCACTAGACATGTCACCCATTGAGCATGTTTGGGATGCTCTAGATCGACGTGTACGACAGCATGTTCCAGTTTACACCAATATCCAGCAACTTCACATACCCATTAAAGAAGAGTGGGACAACATTCCACAGGCCACAATCAACAACCTGATCAACTCTATGCGAAGGAGATGTGTAGCTCTGCATGAGGCAAATGGTGGTCACACCAGATACTGACTGGTTTTCTGATCCACGCCCCTACCTTTTTTTTAGGGTATCTGTGACCAACATTCCCAGTCATGTGAAATCCATAGATTAGGGCCTAATGAATTTATTTCAATTGACTGATTTCCTAATATGAACTGTAACTCAGTAAAATCTTTGAAATTGTTGCATTTATATTTTTGTTCTGTGTAATTGTTGTAAAGGTGTGACGGCGGACAGCGTTCCGTTTGTGCTTCTAACGCCCTCTGTCATCTCTGATTTATCACGGAGGAAGTGCCCCCTCGTCTGCCGCCAGCAGCTGACCCTTAACAGGCCAGTAGAGCTGGTGAGGAGGAAAATGGTCTTTCCCTCTGTCTGTTTTTCTTTCTCTCCCTCTCTTTCTCTCTCTTTGTCACAAAGTTGGTCTCTCCTGCACCGATTCACCACTGTCTCTTCTCTCTTTCTCCCTCTCACACAGTGCCAGATACCGGTAGAAAGGGAAAGAGAGAGAGCCAGAGAGAGAGAGGCAGACATAGAATAGAGAGGCTTTCGTGGACAATCTGGTTAACAGCATAACAAAAGCTTTCAATGTGTCTGGCACCAGACTGATAGGCAGCAACAACAGGAAATACAGTCAGAGAGACACTCCATGTTGAGCCCAGACCTGGATTCAAACACTATTTGAAATGATTTCAAATAGTTTAGCTGGGCTTGATTGAGCTTGCCTGGCTTAATGAACCAATAGAATAGTCACAAAAGTGCAAACCCTCACCATCTGGCAGTCTAGGAAGGCTAGAGCAAACGCTGAAAGTATTTGAAAGATTTCAAATGGTAGTTGAACCCAGGACTGGAGGAGAAGTACTCAGTGTTGGGCCCAGTCGAAAGACAAACAGGCTGGCAGACAGACAGGCAACAGTGTCACGTTGAGGTTGAGACTCAGAGAGATGGAATCAGGACAGCGTGGAGAACTGTAACTGCCCCAATCCCTCATTCTCCCTGCATCCCTCTCTCAGCCCCTCTTAGCCCAGGGTCCACAGAGACACAGGGGGAGCAGGCCTAGGCGGAGGGAGTGAGTGAGGGAGGGATGCTACAGCTGTGTTCTGACCATAGGGATGAGTGAGTTTGAGACAGGGACTGGGTGAGGGAGGGAGAGAGGGGAAGGATGGAGAGAAAGGCGGAGGGAGGTTTGGAGGGAGGTTTTGGAAGAGCAGTAACCTTTGGGATGATGAGTGCGTTTCCCATTACCGTCCTGACACAGGATCCACCAAGATGATTTAATGGCAGCATTTTGTTTTTGCTGACTTCACTCCTTTTTTCCCTCTCCTCCACCTTTAAAAGAGAAGAGAAAAGGCATGTCAGGCTGGGCTGGGCTGGGCTGTTGCTGTGTGTGTAGAGTAGCCAAGCAGCTCCAGTCTATTACTCCCCAGCCAGCCAGCCAGCTAGCTTCTTCCTTCCCCTCTCTTATCCCACTGATTCCACCGTCGCAGTGTGTGTGTGTGTGTGTCCGCTCACTTCCTGGTTGCACGTCCTTCCTCCTCTTATCCTTCTCTCCTTTTTTATTCACTTATTTTTCCTCCCCACCTGTCTCAGTGACTACACACTAAGATGAATCACCTAACCCCCAGAGGCGTCTTATATCCTAATTAGTGTGGGGTTTGCCCCAGAGCACAGACAGATGTACACTGTTAAGGAGTGTGTGTGTGTGTTGTGTGTGTGTGTCATAGACTGTATCTTCCGTTCCTGTAACAGAACATAAGGCCGGGGGTGACAGCACAGAGAAGCCCCCAGTGAGCAGGCTGGGGCCCTAGTTAGGTCAGTCAGAGGCTAGAGGGGTGAGGCTCTACCTGCAAAGCAGAGGCCACAGACCTGCTGGTGCTACTGCTCCAGTTCACACACGCACACACACTCTGCCTGGCTCTGTCTGGCTGAGCTCGGCCCGCTGAGGCCCCCTGTTGGTGGACTAGTGGAACAGCAGCCTCATTGCCACGTAGGTGAATGCTCAGTCCCAGGCAGCTCCAGACCTGGGTTCAAAACTGTTTGAAGTCTTCCATTTACTTTCAGCGTTTGCTTTAGTCTGCCTCGAGTGCAGGGTTTGCACTTTTGTGACTGTTGTATTGGTTCCATTGTTCTAGGCAAAGTATTTGAACCCAGGTGTAGGCAGCTTGTGGCTACCCCATTTCACTATAGTGTCCTGTCTCCTTGTAGTGAGTGAGTTGTGTCCTAACGAGCTTGTAAATTTCTGGCAATGGTCTCTCTCTGTCTCGCCGCATTCATTACTTCCTCCTGCCCACCTTGTGAAACAATGCCTCTTTAATAATGTCTCAGCACCGTCCCACAACCCCGACACTAAATCAAAAAGTCGGAGGCTATAGGAGAAGTCCGATAATCCACTACCTCCGTTTCTATACAGAGAATTCACAGAACTACTTTGTCATGGGGTGGGACGCGGGAGTCGATGGCTGAGCGCTTTGTGGCGCATTGATCTCCCGTCACGTGAACACCCTCCAGGTAATTGCACTGCCCTAGTGTGATAAATTCATCGCGGTTGTTTCAGACACTCTGCGGGCTTCGGCGCCCCACAGCACGGCCTGCTCTGGCCCGTGAAGAAAAGAAGCCTTGACTCCATACATGGACTACTCTTTCTCTTTGCATGTGGTGCAACAAAGACATTGTAAAGAAATCACGTATCAAAGGATCACCGGCCCGGATTTGATGTGTTGTCATCATGGGGTTATTTGTTTTCTGTTTTTATTGTATTTTTTTATTTTTTATTTTTACCTTTATTTAACTAGGCAAGTCAGTTAAGAACAAATTCTTATTTACAATGACGGCCTACACCGGCCAAACCCGGACGACGCTGGGCCAATTGTGCGCTGCCCTGTTTGACATTATTTTAACCAAAGGAAGACTTTGTCAATGTGTTTGACAACAGTGATGGTTTTGATGATAAGGATGTTGTTGATGAAAATGTTGTTGTTGTTGTTGGTGATGAGGACCATGATGATGATGATGCTCTTCATCTTGGAGTGTGATATTCCAGGCCAACCACCGCCACGTTGTTTTCCATTTAGTTAATCCACAAAGAGTCTAATCAAAATACTGCATGCAGATCAATCCCCAAACAAGTAAACAACATTTAATTACCACTAACAAACATTTAGCAAATTAATATTTTCCCATTTATCTGATTTATAATACACAACTTGTTATGATGCACTTTGGTTGTCCAGCAGCTGTACCATAACTACTAGTATCACTCTCCCCAGAGTAGAACCCCTACATGTATACTGAACCAAAATATAAACACAACATTTAAAGTGTTTCATGAGCTAAAATAAAAGATCCCAGAAATGTTCCATATTACAAAAGAAATGTGTGCACAAATTTGTTTACATCCCTGTTAGTGAGCATTTCTCATTTGCCAAGATACTCCATCCACCTGACAGGTGTGGCATATCAAGAAGATGATTAAACAGCATGGTCATTACACAGGTGCACCTTGTGCTGAGGGACAATAAAAGGCCACTCTAAAATGTGCAGTTTTGTCACTCAACATAATGCCACAGATGTCTCAAGTTTTGAGGGAGCGTGCAACTGGCATGCTGACTGTGGGGATGTCCACCAGAGCTGTAGCCAGAGAATTAAATGTTCATTTCTTTACCATGAGCCACCTCCAACGTCATTTTAGAGAATTTGGCAGTATGTCAAACCGACCTGACAACTGCAGACCACGTGTAACCACGCCAGCCCAGGACCTGCCCATTCATTTGAAATCCATAGATTAGGGCCTAATGAATTTATTTGAATTGACATATTTCCTTATATAAACTGTAACTCAGTAAAATAATTGAAATTGTTGCATGTTACGTTTATGTTTTTGTTCAGTATATTTACTGTTAGTGCTTAAAGTGCATCAGTGTATTACTTTTTCTCAAATAATTGTATGACCATGTACCTGTGTGTACATTTACCTATACTGTAGATTAAGTACTTATATTTTTGGATCCCAGCTGCAACCCAATGGTCTTACCTCAGTTGAGTTAAGGTTTGCAGATGCTTTAAGCAGTAGTACTTGCCTACAGTTAAACAACTAATTGCTCTGATTCCTTTTAATATCCAATTATAACACATGGCTTCAGTACCTTGGGAATCAATTAGATCTGACTCCCTCCCAACGTCTCTATGGTTAAAAAAAACCCTGAAATGATTAATTTAAATGAACATTGATCGAGGCTACATCTTCACGCTAGCCCATGTACTGACTTCTGACTTGAACACATCCTTTTAACTTTAAACCCTGTGAATCCCTTTTCTTGTGTCATATCCGTATAATCTCGCTAAAATACCCTTTGATTTCATTTGGTTGTGTCTGTGTGTGAGGCATCGGCCGTGATCGCCTGTGGGTGAGGGGGAACAAGTCTAGGAGGACCCCTGTAGGGGCCACACGCTCCAGAGCACACCCTTTGAAGAAGGGAAATGTGATGTAAAGTTGAGAGACCTGTGATGAGAGCTGATCAAACCACAGCTAAGCCACCTGCTTGTCATCCCACTGATAGAGAGGGAGAGAAGGAGACTGAGGGAGGGGGGAGAGAGGGAGATGGAGGGGGGGGAGAGGGTACAGGGGAGCAGTGGTGTAAAGTACTTAAGTAAAAATACTATAAAGTACTACTGAAGTAGTTTTTTGGGGTGTCTGTACTTTACTATTTCTATTTTTGACTACTTTTACTTTTACTTCACTACATTCCTAAAGGAAATTATGTACTTTTTACTCTGTACATTTTCCCTGACACGCAAAAGTACTCGTTACATGGTGAATGCTTAGCAGGACAGGAAAATGGTCCAATTCACACACTTATCAAGAGAACACGTGGTCAGCCCTACTGCCTCTGATCTGGCTGACTCACTAAATACACATTTGTAAATGATATCTGAGTGTTGGAGTGTACCCCTGGCTATTTGTAAATTTTAGAAACAAGAAAATGGTGCCGTCTGCTTTGCTTAATATAAGGAATTTGAAATGATTTATACTTTTACTTTTGATACTTAAGTACATTTTAGCTATTACATTTACTTTTTATACTGAAGTATATTTAGAACCAAATACTTTTAGACTTTTACTCAAGTAGACTTTCACTTTTACTTGAGTAACTTTCTATTAAGGTATCTTTACTTTTACTCAAGTATGACAATTGGGTACATGTGGCAAAGAGGAGGGCCCCTAAGAACTCCTGTCAGAGATTGAACACCAGATGAAAGGGGATACGAGTCGCCCGCCGAGAGCAACATGTGTAGCAGACAAAACCAATCAATTGCCCACCTCACACCCAATAAGATTACATCAATCAATAACCGCTCTTATTAGGGATTTGATTCTGTCTCCTTCCAGTGGATAGGGAGGAGGGAGAAATGGAGGAGGGGAGATGAGCGAGCGGCTCAATTTTCCCAATGATTAAAGCGGAGACAAATTGGTTTGATAACATCAAGGACCTTGCTGTGGCTGAGTCTATAAGGGCAGTGTTCAGAGCAGATAGAGGTTGAGCGACCACGTACAACGGACACAGTCAGTGAAGAGAAGGGTGGGATGGTGGGGCAACTTCATCACCTAGCTCTCAGACCAGCTAGCCAATGACTGGCCTGCAGCACTAATAATTTATATGAGCTCAGTGAGGAAGAAGTGGAAAACAAGTGGTAGCATATACAATGAAAAAGTAGTGGGCCTAAAACTGATCCTTGAGGGACACCATAGATAACTGTTATCATACCTATTGTAATTGCTGAGATAAAACGTATGAATTGTGAAAAGAACATAGAATTTTTGTATGTCGTAAAATGTTAAAAATAAAGAAATACTCCTAGATATAAATGCATTTAATAAAAGATCCTGACTCAAATTGAAAGAAGAAGTGGAAAACAGAAAGCGATGCAGAAGAACAGAAAGGAAAGGTTACTTCCTCTTGAACTTATTGCAAAACGCAGGTCTCGTCATTTTGAATTCCAATTAACTAATAATAATCTCCTCACCAGCCAGCAGCCAGCCGGCTGGGTCTGCATCAATGAGCAGTGGTTTAATTCAAAGATGCTCCCCGAGATACACAACAAACAGTACAATAGGTTCATTAAGGTAAAGTAATTAAAAGAAGTAAACGGGGCAAAGTGTCGTGCACACACACACACACACACACACACACAAACACACACACACACACACTCGCCTAATAAAAACAAGAAGCCTCCTGTGAGTTGGGAGGTGTTTCAAGTGTGTTGTTTGTGGGTGTGTGGGGTACGTGTGTGTGTGTGTGTGTGTGTGTGTGTGTGTCTCCTCTCTCTTGGCGCTGTAGAGATGGAGATTCATGGTCAATCAATTGGTGGTTGTGTGCAACAATCGGAGGATAGCTCATTAGCGCTGCAGACACACTTGTGGTCATTTGTCTTCTTTTCACTGAGGAGGCCAGAGGGTGCTTTAAGTCCCCCTTGTTTCCTAGATGGATATGCCTGCTCAGCTCATCTAGTGTGAGTGTGGTGTGTGTCTGTGCATGTGTGTGGGCCACCTACCTCTGCAGGTTCCCTGCTGATGTGCACCAGCTGTTCGGCTCTGCTTCTACAACTTTGTAAGATGCCAATTATCTACCAATTAAACTGTTACTCAAATTGGTTTTAGTCAATTTAACAGGTTTAGGGCTGACACAGAATAAACTTGGTCCTGGACTAAAAACATGCAATAAGGCCTTGAAAGCAGGTATTGATGTGCAAATAGAAGATGTGTCATCCACACCACATTCTCAACCCTGACACCTACCCTACTGCATATTCCCTATCACCAGTCACACTCTCTCTGGGTTCATGCATATGATGTCAATGTACTTAATTCCAGAGCCTAAACTCAATTATTTACACTTCATTAGTTAAAGAAGATGATGAACTGAACTGACTTTAACACCCATTAGCTATTCCACTAACGACTCATGGTATGGTGGAGAAATGTTTATCGCTGTATAGGTTTAATAGGATGTGAGAAAAGCAGTGGTTATTGGTTTCTTCTGATGTTTTCTCCTTTAACTTCAGATCATGTGAGAGAGTCTGTTCTGAGCTGACAGTCTGTGCCGACGGCAACTCGTTTCTAAATTGCCCTGTCAGAGTGAATATATGGAGGAGATAGGGACAGAGGAGAGGGAGAGGGAATAGACGTATACAGACAAAACTAGTATGTAAAATATGTGCCTGCCGTGGAATGAATTGGTAATCACATTGATATATGGACGTGGTTGTTTAATGCTTAATACCTTAGGGTTATGAAAGATAACATATTTTACATGATGTGAACGCCGTAGTAGCAAAAAGACGGCCTTTGGCTACGTTTTCCGGGAAGCGGTGTTTGAGTTGGATGTTTTACATTTTATCTTCCAGTTGTAATGTATTTTTTTATTTACTGTATGTATCAATGAAGGCAAAGGGAATTTAGATGCATTAACTTTTTAGTTTTAAGGCTTCATGTTATGGCTGCTACGCTAGTATCTTATTACTTGTGCTACTGACTTCCCACAAAGGGTAGTTGGTAGACTTTATTGAGCAATACTTGCTTTTGCACACTACAGCGTGCAGTCTTTCATCAGACTTAGCTTCTTTCCGTTATTAGCAGTAGCATTTTTTGTCAAACTGGGTACATACAGTGCCTTCGGAAAGTATTCAGACCCCTTGAATATTTCCACATTTTGTTAGGTTACAGCTTTATTCTAAAATTGATTCAATTGTTTTTTTCCTCATCAATCTATACCCAATACCCCATAATGACAAAGCAAAAATAGGATTTTAGAAATGTTTGCTAATTTATTAAAAATAAACAACTATAACATTTACATAAGTTTTCAGACCCTTTACTCAGTACTTTGTTGAAGCACCTTTGGCAGCGATTATAGCCTCAAGTCTTCTTGGGTATGACGCTACAAGCTTGGCACACCTGTATTTGGGAAGTTTCTCCCATTCTTCTCTGCAGATCCTATCAAGCTCTGTAAGGTTGGATGAGGAGCGTCGCTGCTCAGCTATTTTCAGGTCTCTCCAGAGATGTTCGATCGGGTTAAAGTCTGAGCTCTGGCTGGGACACTCAAGGACATTCAGAGACTTGTCCCGAAGCCACTCCTGCGTTGTCTTGACTGTGTGCTTATGGTCGTTGTCCTCTTGTAAGGTGATCCTTCACCCCAGGGTCCTGAGCGCTCTGGAGCAGGTTTTCATAAAGGATCTCTCTGTACTTTGCTCCGTTCATCTTTCCCTAGATCCTGACTAGTCTCCCACTCCCTGCCGCTGAAAGACATGCCCACAGCATGATGCTGCCACCACCATGCTTCACCATAGGGATGGTGCCAGGTTTCCTCTAGAAGTGACGCTTGGCATTCAGGCCAAAGAGTTAAATATTGGTTTCATCAGACCAGAGAATCTTGTTTCTCATGGTCTGAGAGTCTTTAAGTGCCTTTTGGCAAACATCAAGCGGGCTGTCATGTGCCTTTTACTGAGGAGTGGCTTCTGTCTGGCCACTCTAACGTAGGCCTGATTGGTGGAGTGCTGCAGAGATGGTTGTCCTTCTGAAAAGTTATCCTATCTCCACAGAGGAACTCCAGAGCTCTGTCAGACTGACCATCGGGTTCTTGGTCACCTCCCTGACCAAGGCACATCTTCCCCTATTGCTCAGTTTGGCCGGGCGGCCAGCTCTTGGAAGAGTCTTGGTGGTTCCAAACTTCTTCCATTTAAGAATGATGGAGGCCACTGTGTTCTTGGGGACCTTCAATGCTGCAGAATTTTTTTGGTACCCTTCCCCAGATCTCTGCCTCGACACAATCCTGTCTCGGAGCTCTACGGACAATTCCTTCGACCTCATGGCTTGGTTTTTGCTCTAACATGCACTGTCAACTGTGGGAACTTATATAGACAAGTGTGTGCCATTCCAAATCATGTCCAATCTATTGAATTTACCACAGGTGGACTCCAATCAAGTTGTAGAAACATCTCAAGGATGATCAATGGAAACAGGAGGCACCTGAACTCAATTTTGAGTCTCATAGCAAAGGGTCTGAATCTTATGTAAATAAGGTATTTCTGTTTTTTGTATTTTTATACATTTGCAAAAATGTATAAAAACCTGTTTTCACTTTGTCATTATGGGGTATTGTGTGTAGATTGATGAGGAAAATGTTTTATTTCATCCATTTTAGAATAAGGCTGTAACATAACAAAATGTGGAGAAAGGGAAGGGGTCTGAATTCTTTCCGAATGCACTGTACACCATCCAAAGTGTAGTTAATAACTTCACCATGCTCAAAGGGATTTTCAACGTTTTTTTATGAATACTTTCCGAAGGCACTGTATGTACATCTATATTCATATTCAGATATTCACATCAAACTTCTCTATTGCCTTCTGGTCCGACTACATGAAACAGAAGCAATTTGTAGGAGAGGTGATTGATCACCCATAGATTTCACAATAAACCCCTGCTCAGTAAATTGACAGGGAGGTGTAACTGATAGATTAGGCTGGGAGGCTTAGCTTAGAACGATCCCCAGTGGTGTTTGATCCTGTGGGAATGGAAGTAGTCTTGTCTGTATGTGGAGAAGTGCTCTAGAAACACAGTGGCTCTGCTGTGGCGATATGTGTTCTTCTTACAACAACACTTACAACAGTCACCTACAGTCCTGTGTGACAGGGTCAAGGGGCGATGTCCATATGATGGGGATGCTTCCTCATTAGTGTGTGATGTAGACTAGGGCCTTTATTTATAATAGGTTGTTTAATTAGAATAGGGGTTCCTCGTAGTTGTTGCTGTGAAAAGGGCTCCTCTAACAGGAGGTGCTGGATTCAACCCTCCGCAACTTCACCTGTCGTCATCACAACTTCACTGGGACTTAAATACCAGTCTGGCTATGTTTTTCTCTCAGGACCTGAGTGCTGTTCTCTCTGGTTCTCTATGTTGTTGTGTTACAGTCTCTCTATCCTAAACTTAAAATACAATCATGTCTATTGGACTTTCACGTAGCCTAAATCATGCATAGATTTCCATGAGACATTTGCTCAGAAATTTGAGCTACAGGCATCGATCTTGGTCTTCATCCTATGTGTTTCTCCTTCTCCCTCCCTTCCTTCCTTCTCTCCCCCTCTCCTCCTCCCGTTATAGACATGGGGCGAGAGAACAGATTGACCTCCCTGGGCTGCAATCTGGTTGATCAGATTTCCATTGAAGAATCGGAATCTCCCACATTGATTAGGACATAATTAGTTAATCATGGACTGGAAGGAGAGGATGGAGGGAGGGAGAGAAGGGGGAGGGGAGAGTTGGACTGAAGGGCATTCAGGCTCAACCAATGGAATATCATAAATGCTAAATGTTTTAGTTTTAGTAGTCTCATTTCCAACACAGAAAGACTCCCTCAGGTACACACACATATACAGAACACACACACACACCTACTTTACAATCTTTACTGTATTTATTATATTCAGAATATTGATATGATGAATGATCAATTTCTTCCCACTACAGTACTGTGAGATATGGACTAATGACCAAAACCATTATCTAAAAACCATATTGATATGTGCGATAGTCAATATTCATATTTTGTTTTTTACTGGCTGTATTGTAAGATTGTGAAACCCTGTTGTCTAACCCAAGGACACCGTGGTAGTAACATTTAAGGATGGTTAACAGGCTTGTGTAATGATACAGCTATCTGGCTAGCCAAGCTATGCTCATAGTATGACACCTGTGTAAGGTCAAGGGAAGGAGTAATAACAGTGTGTTTTGATGTCATTAGCATCTGCTCCCTGACAACTACCTGCCCTGTCATCATCTGTCATTCTTAGTGTGTTTAGTTTAGTTTAGTTTATTAGGATCCCCATTAGCTACTGCATATGCAACAGCTACTCAGCAGCAGCTACAGTGAGGGAAAAAAGTATTTGATCCCCTGCTGATTTTGTACGTTTGCCCACTGACAAAGACATGATCAGTCTATAATTTTAATGGTAGGTTTATTTGAACAGCGAGAGACAGAATAACAACAACAAAATCCAGAAAAACGCATGTCAAAAATGTTATAAATTGATTTGCATTTTAATGAGGGAAATAAGTATTTCTGGAGATATTAGATCTGGAGACTGGCTAGGCCACTTCAGGACCTTGAAATGCTTCTTACGAAGCCACTCCTTCGTTGCCCGGGCGGTGTGTTTGGGATCATTGTCATGCTGAAAGAGCCAGCCACGTTTCATCTTCAATGCCCTTGCTGATGGAAGGAGGTTTTCACTCAAAATCTCACGATACATGGCCCCATTCATTCTTTCCTTTACACGGATCAGTCGTCCTGGTCCCTTTGCAGAAAAACAGCCCCAAAGCATGATGTTTCCACCCCCATGCTTCACAGTAGGTATGGTGTTCTTTGGATGCAACTCAGCATTCTTTGTCCTCCAAACACGACGAGTTGAGTTTTTACCAAAAAGTTCTATTTTGGTTTCATCTGACCATATGACATTCTCCCAATCCTCTTCTGGATCATCCAAATGCACTCTAGCAAACTTCAGACGGGCCTGGACATGTACTGGCTTAAGCAGGGGGACACGTCTGGCACTGCAGGATTTGAGTCCCTAGCGGCGTAGTGTGTTACTGATGGTAGGCTTTGTTACTTTGGTCCCAGCTCTCTGCAGGTCATTCACTAGGTCCCCCGTGTGGTTCTGGGATTTTTGCTCACCGTTCTTGTGATCATTTTGACCCCACGGGGTGAGATCTTGCGTGGAGCCCCAGATCGAGGGAGATTATCAGTGGTCTTGTATGTCTTCCATTTCCTAATAATTGCTCCCACAGTTGATTTCTTCAAACCAAGCTGCTTACCTATTGCAGATTCAGTCTTCCCAGCCCGGTGCAGGTCTACAATTTTGTTTCTGGTGTCCTTTGACAGCTCTTTGGTCTTGGCCTTAGTGGAGTTTGGAGTGTGACTGTTTGAGGTTGTGGACAGGTGTCTTTTATACTGATAACAAGTGGAGGACAGAGGAGCCTCTTAAAGAAGTTGTTACAGGTCTGTGAGAGCCAAAAATCTTGCTTGTTTGTAGGTGACCAAATACTTATTTTCCACCATAATTTGCAAATAAATTCATAAAAAATCCTACAATGTGATTTTCTGGAAAAGAAATTCTCAATTTGTCTGTCATAGTTGACGTGTACCTATGATTAAAATTACAGGCCTCTCTCATCTTTTTAAGTGGGAGAACTTGCACAATTGATGGCTGACTAAATACTTTTTTTCCCCACTGTAGGTCCACATAAAACATACAAATACATGACAAAGTACAGAACAGTTATAGACAAGAACAACATAAGATATTACATTAAAAATAAAAAGTGTAATAAGAGTTATATATAGGAAAGACACCAAGATACATATTCATATTCTTATATACAGTACAGTTAAATTAGATCTTTAGAAAGAGGAGAGGCGCTGTGATACAATATGTTTTTTATCTGTGTTTTAAAGCTAAATTGTTTTTTGCCTGAGTAAACTCTGGTGGCAGAGCATTCCACGATGACATGGCTCTATGAGCGACGCATTAAATCTGTTTTTGGTTTGGGTACAGTGAAGAAACCCATAGTGGCGTGTCTGGTGGGGTATGCATGTCTGTTTGAAGTGTATGCAAATAGATTATACAAGTGGTTAGGCATTTTCAACACACAAAGGTTTCTTAAAAAGACTTGAAGAGAAGTAGTCAATTTCTCCTCAACCATGAAAGACTACCATGCATGTTGTTCATGTTAGTTCTGTGTGTGCAGTTAAGGGCAAAGCTTGCTGCTTTGTTTTGAGCCAACTGCAGCTTTACTAGGTCTTTCTTTGTTCCACCTATTACTGGACAGTAATCAAGATGGGACAAGATCAAAGCATGAACAACTAGCAATGTTGATCTTTGTGTCAAAAATTCAGATTTATTTGTATTTAAAAAAAAAAGACATACCTCTTGGGGCCTCACGTCACTACAGACACAGGTTCAATCCCAGGCGGCGCACAATTGGACCAGCTTCGTCCGGGTTAGAGGAGGGTTTGGCCAGGGGGGCTTTACTTGGCTCATCGCACTCTAGTGACTCCTTGTGGCGGGCCGGGCGCCTGCAGGCTGACTTCGGTCGTCAGTTGAACAGTGTTTCCTCCGACACATTGGTGCAGCTGGCTTCCGGGTTAAGCGGGCGGGTGTTAAGAAGCGCGGTTTGGCGGGTCCTGTTTCGGAGGATGCATGACTCGACCTTCGCCTCTCCTGAGCCCGTTGGGGAGTTGCAGCGATGAGACAAGATCGTAATTGGATGGCAATTGGATATCACGAAATTGGGGAGAAAAAGGGGGTAAAAAATGTAATAAATAAATAAGACATACCTCTCCCCATCTTCACAACAACTTTGTCAATATGACTTGACCATGATAACTGACCATCCAATGTTACTCCTAGGAGCTCAGCTTCTTCAACTTGTTCAATGGTCACACCCTTCATGCACAACTCCAGTTGAGGTTTAAGAGAATGCTTTGAACTAAATACAATTATTTTGGTTTTCGATACGTTTAAGTCCAGTTTACTGTTAATTACCCATTCTGACACTGACTGTAACTCTTGCTAAGAGTCTCATTGAGCTCACTGGCTGATGTGTAGAGCAGTAGTTCCCAAATATTTTCAGTTACTGTACCACCAACTGAATTTTACCCCTGAACTACCCCCTCATATACATTTTACAGTCTTCTCAAGTACCCCCTGTGGATAGGCCAAGTACCTCCAGGGGTCCTAGTACCCCTGGTTGGGAACCACTGGGGTAGAGTGTGAAATCATCAGCGTACATAGTCATTTTAGCTTCTTGTAAGACAAGTGGCAAATCATTTGTAAAAATAGAGAAGATTAACGGCCCAAGGCAACTGCGCTGAGGGATACTGCACTGTACATATCTGATGTTAGAGAAGCTTCCATTGATGAATACTCAGTTATATTGGAACTCTGTGTGTGTGCGTGTTTGTGTTTGTACGTGCCTGCATGTGTGTTCCACTGTATGTAACACCTGCCCCACCTCTCCTCTCTCCTGTAGGTGTGATGAGTGTTGTCTGTGCTACCACTTTGGCTGTCTGGACCCTCCACTGAAGAAGTCTCCCAAGCAGACAGGATACGGCTGGATCTGCCAGGAGTGTGACACATCCTCCTCCAAGGTGTGTGTATGTATGTGTGTGTGTGTGTGTGTGTGTGTGCGTGGTTGGCATGAGTAGGCACACTGGGTGGTGGTGATGACATTTTTTGGCATCACATTATTGAAGCAGCAGTTAAACAGCTGAATATTAACCTACAACAATTCTTACAAGGAAATCTATAGTTATATGGGTATTAAGGATCAAAGGGAAAGAAGCGTGTTTGAAGTGGTAAGAGTCGAGCATGGACAACAGCCATGGCTTCGCTTAAATTTCCCGATCTGCTTCCTGGATCCATTCAGCACAGGGCTGGGCTATCTCTGTGAGCGACAGGGTGTAGTTAGTATGACATGACAGCTCCAGCATCTGCAGCAGAAGCACGCGTCTCTGTGTCTTTTTTACCTTGAAACCAAACCTGACAGCGAGCCAAAATGGCCGCCACCAATACCAGTCTCCTCATAGATACCTCCTGAAGAGGTACTGCTACATTTCCATCCATTTTCATTTGAAATGTCCCTAACTGAAAATGGCAAGTCCCACCAGAAGCGCTTTTTCATTTTTTCCTCCGTTTGCATTAGAAATAATGTTTTTTTTATTGAATTACATTGTAATCAAGGGTAGCGTGCAGCAGCTTGTGAACCTAATTAAGTTGATCAATGTAAAGCGCATTTCAATTTCTCCGGGAAAGGACATTCCTATTGGCTCTGTGTGCGTGGAAAATGTGGGTTAATTGATGTTGCAGAAGGAGGAAGAGAAACATAAAAGCCTGAGCCATACTGAAAACGCTGCATGCTGGGAATGATACAATAAATTACAGGCAAAATGTAAAGGTTAAAGCTCAGTTAAAATGTTAGATAGCGGACTGTAAATTGTTCTCGTAGCTGTGTAGTTCAATCAGAGTGCCATGCTGTTTCACGAAGAGATAATACACATTAATATAACCCAAATTATTTTTACAAAGCATGTAAGCATATATAGAAATGAAAAACATTTTCATACGTAGAGCTGAACTCTGATAATAAAGAGCCATGTTGAGAGCATTACAGACCATAATATACTGCCTGTGTCTACTGCACTGGTGTAAATAGGCCTAGTGTTAGTCAAAGGGGGTGAAGAAAGACTCTGAGCACTATCCTGCTGTTATTTTGTGTGGAGTGTGTTGGTCTGAACAGAGGCTTTAGGAGGGGACACACACTCACTGGAAGAAACACACACGAACACAATGGAAAGGAGCATTTAAGTGGTGAAAGCTGGAAAAGAAGGGAAAGGGATGGAAAGGGAAGGGGGGCACAAGTCTTTGCTTTTTAAATGTGCTGCTGCTGGCAGCCTGCTGAGAGAGAGAGAGCAAAGAGTCCCCCAGAGACCCCCAGGACCAGACCCAATCCTCTTTAATCACCCCCGTGCAACACACACACCAAACGCACATTGGAACAAACACACATAAACACATAAAAACAAACACATTGCAACAAACACACTGACGGAATGGAACAAACACACACAGACCTGCCCTCTTTCTCGTTACACACACGTTTCATCTCCCGGAGTATCTTGTCCCCTCATTCCCCATCCTCCCCCGTCCTCCACTTCCCTCCCTCCCACCTCTCTACATCACTGTATAAACCCTGGTGGTGGAGACTACCTCTGTGCCCCAAAGCAGACAACATGTCTGTAGTGACGGGAGGAGAGCTACGTGAGCAGGGTTGAGTAGTGGAGTTAGTAGAGGGTACTTTTACTCTGCTCCTCTTCAGCAGACAGTAGTGGAGTTAGTAGAGGGGACTTTTACTCTGCTCCTCTTCAGCAGACAGTAGTGGAGTTAGTAGAGGGGACTTTTACTCTGCTCCTCTTCAGCAGACAGCGTTGTCTCTCTAGATCTACAGCAGTTAACAAGTGTCTGTCTCCCTCAGTCCAACTGCTGAACTAGTCCACACTGACTTAGTTGACTTATTCCATTAGGTCCTAGTGGAGCAAAGGGCCTCTCTGTTGCTACAATACTACTGAGATAGCCTTTTATCTTAGCAATGTTGATGGATATATAATGTAATGTGGCTGTTTCTTGTTACTGAATAGATTTGAGCGGCAGGTAGCCTAGCGATTAAGACCGTTGGGCTAGTAACCGAAAGGACGCTGGTACGAATCCCTAAACGGACTAGGTGAAACATCTGTCTGTCCTTTTGAGCAAGGCACTTAACTCTAAATACTCCTTTAAGTCGCTCTGGATAAGAGCGTCTGATAAATGACTAAAATGTCAATGTTTATTTTTTTTCTAAAACCAAACTATATCGACTATAGCTGAAGAGTCAAACTTTTAGCAATTTCCATTTGTTTAATTGAGTATTAATGAGAATCCAAGTCTGAGCAACAGTGTACGGTAAGTGTTTGTCAAAACATCTCACAATCATTACATACAGTACCAGTCAAAAGTTTGGACACACCTACTCATTCAAGGGTTTTCCTTTATTTATACTATTTTCTACATTGTAGAACAATAGTGAAGACATCAACACTATGAAATAACACATATGGAATCATGTAGTAACCAAAAAAAGTGTTAAACAAATCAAAATATATTTTATATTTGAGATTCTTCAAATAGCCACCATTTGCCTTGATGACAGCTTTGCATACTCTAGGCATTCTCTCAACCAGCTTCATGAGGTAGTCACCTGGAATGCATTTACATTAGCAGGTGGAACAGCTCAAATAAGCAAAGAGAAACGACTGTCCATCATTACTTTAAGACATGAAGGTCAGTCAATAGGGAACATTTCAAGAACTTTGAAGGTTTCTTCAAGTGCAGTCGCAAAAACCATCAAGCGCTATGATGAAACTGGCTGTCATGAGGACCGCCACTGGAATGGAAGATCCAGAGTTATCTCTGCTGCAGAGGATAAGTTAATTAGAGTTACCAGCCTCAGAAATTGCAGCCCAAATAAATGCTTCACGGAGTTCAAGTCACAGACACATCTCAACATCAACTGTTCAGAGGGGACTGTGTGAATCAGGCCTTCATGGTCGAATTGCTGCAAAGAAACCACTACTAAGGACACCAATAAGAAGAAGAGACCTGCTTGGGCCAAGAAACACGAGCAATGGACATTAGACCGGTGGAAATTTCTCCTTTGGTCTGGAGTCCAAATTTGAGATTTTTGATTTTTTTTGGTTTGTGAGATGCGGTGTAGGTGAACGGATGATCTCCGCATGTCTAGTTCCCACCATAAAGCATGGAGGAGGAGGTGTTATGGTGTGGGGGTGCTTTGCTGGTGACACTGTCTGTGATTTATTTATAATTTATTCATAATTCAAGGCACACTTAACCAGCATGGCTACCACAGCATTCTGCAGCGATACGCCATCCCATCTGGTTTGGGCTTAGTGGGACTATAATTTGTTTTTTTAACAGGACAATGACCCAACACACCTCCAGGCTGTGTAAGGGCTATTTTACCAAGAAGGTGAGTGATGGAGTGCTGCATCAGATGACCTGGCCTCCACAATCCCCTGACCTCAACCCAATTGAGATGGTTTTGGATGAGTTGGACGGCAGAGTGAAGGAAAAGCAGCCAACAAGTGCTCAGCATATGTGGGAACTCCTTCAAGACTGTTGGAAAAGCATTTCAGGTGAAGCTGGATGAGAGAATGCCAATAGTGTGAAAAGCTGTCATCAAGGCAAAGGGTGGCTATTTGAAGAATCTCAAATATAAAATATACTTCTTTGGTTACTACATGATTCCATATGTGTTATTTCATAGTTTTGATGTCTTCACTATTATTCTACAATGTAGAAACTAGTAAAAATAATGAAAAACCCTTGAATGAGTAGGTGTGTCCAAACTTTTGACTGGTACTGTACATTCAGCTTGTTTGTACGAATGCCACAATTTCCTATTTTTGATAAATGTTTTCAGGTTTTAAGTCAGTAATGGGCGGAAGTGAGTGTATGAGATAATTGCCTCGACTTTGTATTCTGGGAGATGAGAGCAGTATTTAAGGAAAGTTATTCTATAATATGCAGCTTGTAAATGCCAAGCCACTGCTGCGTGCTGTGAATCGCTTGTGCCTGTGGGAAAGGAATGTTGCTTTAAATGCCAACTTTAAGTGCAGCTGAATCATACCTGACCAAATGTCTTGACTGTGATTTACCTGTGAGAGGAGAGGAGAGGAGCCAGTGGGGGTGGGTCAGTCGGTCACACACAGCTGGGACAGCCTGTTGGTCTGACAGTGGGGGAGGAAGACGGAGCTCTAGCTAGATGATCAGAACGTGCTGCAAAGTGGAATTTGACTCGTTATCTGTCCCGCCCTGATTGACTGGTAGCTGAGTGGAAGGAGCTTAATTAAGGAAGGAAGAATGCACCTGAAGGAGAGACAGTAGGTAGGTTGGGAGTAGGGACACAGGAGCCAGCCAGTGAGTCAAAGTAAATTGGATGTAAGTTGAGGTTACACAATATTTTAAGTTGATTAAGCTTGAAATAGTTGATGCAACTTTTTAACTTGTCTTTTTTTAGTTCAAACAACAAATATTTGTTTGACAGTGCATTGCACCCTGTTCATGTCTTCACTGTCTTTTGAATAAAGCACACAGATAAGCCTGTGAACTGTTAGCCTGATCCAAACATCCAAACATTGGGTTGAAGTAGTAGCAAGATTTCACTTGATGAGTTTGGTCCATGATATTGTGGACCCCACATGTAGTCATCCTCTTTAACTTCCATCCATCCTCTCTCTGTGTATCAGAGTGTTTGTCTCTCTTCATTAATACTGTAATGTCTCTGTTTGTATTATTACATGGTTTTGTATTATGAATTGTCTTTCCCCGCGTCTTGAAACTAGGAGTGGAGAAAAAAGAACAGTCTGTCAATTTACGGTTGTGTGTAGGAATGTGCTCGTTGGTGTCAGCAGTCGCACACATTTATGTGTGTGTGTGTGATTGTGTGTGTGAGCGTGCGTGCGTGTTGCTAGGCCAGGGCAATAAAATTATTTATTAGACAGCCAGGAGTTCATTACGGAGGCTCTGTTTCTCCCTGCCTGCCTGGCTTAGATAAACCTGTGGCCTGACCAAGGCCACATCCCTAAATCCCTGCCTCCCCCTGTCACCCCAGGTACTGGCCCAATAGATCCCATTAATAAACTGACAGTCATCCGTCATATACGGATGGCCTTTAATTCCAGAGCCCGTTACTTGGCCGCCGTGGTGCCGAGAGGGGCTTGTTTAAAGCTTTATTTTACACTCTGCATCGTGTCCGTGGCTGCAGCTCTACCCGCCTGCCTGCCTGCTCTCTCGTTAGACACTTCTGTAATGTATCGGGCCTGGAGATGTGGAGAGGAGAGGGGGTTGTGGGCTTTGAAATGCCAGCAGCTTTAAGTTGCCCAGGCAGCAGTTAAAGCAGTTTAAATGCTTTGCAGCGGATGGAGGGTGGGTTAGTGTGTGGGCAGAGCTTCTTTAGATACACTTTAGACTTTTCTTGTCATCAAAAGACTTCAAACTCTTGCAATTACTGTCCGTGAAAGAGTTATGTTGTTTTTTCTTCCGTTCTTTCAAGGCCAAGAAACGACCAAGTGCAAAAAGGCACTTTTTTTGTGAAGTTCCTAGTTCCTAGCGTGATTTTGAAGTTTAACACTACTTGTGTGTTTAAGAAATCAACGTTGGTGGTTTCGTGTGTGTGCGTTACTGTGTTTGCGTTTCATTGGATGATATGAGCAGTTATATGATCGGGCCTAGTCTAGTGTTTTGACGTTGTTTACCGGGGTTGCAGTTAATGTGCTTTTCGATGCAGTTTATTAGTCAATCAAAATGCCACCCTATTCTCTATGCGTGCCCTGGTCCAAAAATAGTGAACTATTAGAATAGGGTACCATTTGGGACCCACCCTAAGTGTTTTGTAATTGTTTACAGGGTTGCAGTTAATATGCGTTTGGGTGTTGTTTTGATGTTCTACCCAATTCGGAGGATGATTACCTTTTACACACAGACCCATCAATCAGGAGGCTTCACAGCTTGACCTGTGAAAGTAGCTAATTAAGTTAGCCTAATTAACTTAATGAGGTGTCACAAACTGAAGGAAAGATGGGGATCATTACTCATGGGAGGGAATGACGTCTGATATGAGAGATGGGAGGAGATGGAGGGACAATTTTTCACCAACTAACATCAGATCAGGTTTTATATCCCCCCCAAAAAAAAAATCTGTTAGTGTTCTATTGATCTTTCTATTGAGAATCCTTTCTCCCTCAGTTTGAATGTCAATCTATTACCTTGGTCTAGCACAGGTGAAAACCAGAAGCCCCTATACTAGTGCATGATCCCTACACTATTCTCTCTTTTCCCTCTGTAAGGGCATCTGCATGCCTTAAATACTGACCAGATCAATCAGCCTCAACAAGCCACTCGTTCTCAATCCAGCCAAGTGGCTAAAGCATGATAATCAGCCCAGGTTTAACCAAAGTTGATATGATTTAAAGGTGAGAGGGGACGGTTAAACTCGACCGTGGGACCTGCAGTAGCAATGGTCTGCGGCCCAGTGGTGGCCGGGTAGGCTGGGATAGAAGCTGAACTGAAGACGGAGAGAAAATCAATGATCAGAAGTCACCTCCATCACTTTAACTAGCCCGCCGCCCACGGGCCCCCGGCCGCCCCTCTCAGGGGCCAATTTGCAGAGAGTAAACAGCGTTGTGTGATCTGTGATTGCTGTTCTGCTGGGGTCCCCATTGACCACCTCTATAGGACCATTACTCAGGAGCCAAGTTTAATAACCCTGTTACATGGTGGCCACTTCACTACAGGGACCTCCTACAGTACAGTACATGCTGGATGGCCATGAAGTAATAGACTCTCAGACGCCACCACTATCTGATATGTGCTGAGACGGCATAATAACCCTGTTGCATGGTGGCCACTTCACTAGGACCCCCTACTGTAGGCTAGGTTACATGTCTAACACACTCAGACTAGAGCAGACCATGAAGATGGGAAGAAAGTGGGACTATGCCACCACTCCCTGAGATGTTCTGAGACTACATAATAACCGTGTTGCGTGGTGGCCACTCAGCCCCCAGGACCACCTCCACTACATACTGGATGTATACTCAGCCCCCAGGACCACCTCCACTACATACTGGATGTATACTCAGCCCCCAGGACCACCTCCACTACATACTGGATGTATACTCAGCTCCCAGGACCACCTCCACTACTTACTGCATGTATACTCCGCTCCCAGGACCACCTCCACTACATACTGGATGTATACTCTCTGTAATACAGACTGTGGGAGCAGCAGACACTCAGACACAGAAGATTGGACATGCCACCACTCTCTGAGACCTGCTGATACAGCGTCTAACCTCTTTGCAATGCTGTTTTATTAGAACAAAATGTTGTTTAGTTATTCTTTTGATAATGGCCTTTTTCAAAATTGGCTAGATTTATATGCAAGTGAAAATCAAACACAACTCAACTGCTGAACAATTTTGTGGCTAAAACATTTGACCAGGCTACGCAAAGGTAAAGTAGGAGCAAACATTGTATGGGCACTCCAGATGACAGGAAGACTGCGGGAAAGTAGCTAGCCCCTCTCTCTCTCTCCCTCCCTCCCTAGCATCTCTCTCTCCCTCTCTCTCTCGCTCCCTCTTCAGCATATGTACCTCTCCAGACAGACAATGCATTATTAATAAAGCTACCTTATCAGCAATGTAAAGGTGACATTGAGTATGGAGGGAGTTTTCTCTCTATGCACTCACACATGGCTCCAGCTAATTGAGATGTTGGTGCAACTAAGGTCCTTTGGCCAGGGCTAACTGAGAGAGAGAGAGAGAGAGAGAGAGAGAGAGAGAGAGAGAGAGAGAGAGAACTCATGTTTATAATATAATAGTCTTCATAGAGAGAGAAACTGTACCTTCCTGTTTATATTATAATTGTGACGTGACTTTCATTATTGTGATGACTATTATTTAATGAATAATTACCTACTATGTTTAATTGTTACTAGATGAAATTAATCATGTTACAATTAACTCATTAGGAATTTGGGGCACCTCGAGAAAAGTTGTTAAAACAAGTTACCATTTCCCGAATTAACTCTAAAGATATCTAGATATCTCTTATCATTTAACAGTAATTTATTAATCATTTACCTCATATCAGTCTCATTCTGAAAGTCGTAGGCTCTTTAAGTCTGCACGAACCCGGGTCTTACTGATCATTCCGTACAACACAAATTGATTTAATTATTTATTTACTAACTAATTAAAAATGATAACACAAGATACAAACACGTACACGGTATAGGTAGGGATTAGAAACTTAATACAATGAAAACAGGTCCCTAGGTGGACTAACACAATATGACACTTGTTACAAAAGATGGCGAGTTAGAGAGAGAGAAAACACTTGGATACACATGGACCTATGCTCACAGTAATCCTAATACTTTCCCCCGAACTGCTGCCCGTTTGGGAGGAAAAGCAAAGCATGTATTTACGTGTTGGAGGTCTTCGTCGTGTATCTCTGTTGGACCCAGGCCTTCGTGGGAAGGGGTGGATTGTGCCTTCTCTTTCGGATGGCCTTTTAGATGTAAGGCTCAGATTGTCCACAAGAGGTCACAATGTCCTTCCTCTTAGTTGTCTGTTTACTTTCCCACGTTCTGGAAGTGGTCTTCTGAGGACGGCTAATCAGCCGTGTCGATGATCCCCTGTGGGGTGATGAGAGCAGTGTAGTAGACGATGGCTTGAAGAGAGTAACATGATGGTCCCACTTAAATTCACCTTCTTAGTTACAGTACTTAGAACAGCTACTCAGCCGTAACATTGATTGTTAGTGGAGGCAACTTTGTCGTCTTCACCTCATGTTGATTTTTAGGGTCGGGACCAAAATGGACAAAAGCTGCAGCTTGAGGTCCGTCTAGTCTGATCTGATCATTCTTATCTCAATCTTTTATGCACTCTGGTAAAGAGGGATGTTTCCGTCATACTGACACGCTCTCTGAGCTTCCTCGGGCGTGGCTAGTTACGAGGCAAAAGTATTATCATCACTATGATTTTGTTAGAAAGCTAAAATCACATTCCTATCTTCACGAAAACATTGTCTTCCTCCTTGATATTTTCTACCCAAGGTAAAGGATGTAAGCCTGATATCCACAGTGTAAAAGCTCTTCAAGTCACAATGTTTTCCTTATAACGCCTTTATACCATTTTTAATGACATCTCAAAATAGACATTAATTTTCCATATTCCATTTCTCATCATTCCCAACGTTTGGATGTTGAAATATATTGTCCCAATGTTCATTGTTGGATGTTTAAGTTTTTGGGCGGCAAAAAGTATCTGAAACAAAGGCATCCCTTTCACCATACTAGTGCCAGAGATAGATTCTCCTCTCTAATTTATGGCAGTATTAAGGTGTCAAGACCGGCACAGCCCCCTGTGGGTAGGAGGGTGTGGTTGTTGTCGGCCATTTGCCAAGCAGATGTGAGGCCTTTGATCCTCACCCAGGGAGAGTCATGACAATAGTCTAAAGAGGTAGAGAGAGACTATACTATCCTGTTGATAATATAATAGTTTTCATAGAGAGAGAGAACGACTATACTCTCCTGTTGATAATATAATAGTCTTCATAGAGAGTATAGAGCAGACCTAACACACACTATTAAATTAGTCAAAACAGGAACATTGTACATCTGGCTAGAAATTAATAAGGACATTATCTCAACAGTGAAAAGTGTCCTTGTGTGCTACCTACGGTTGAAATCGGAAGTTTACATACACCTTAGCCAAATACATTTAAACTCAGTTTTTCACAATTCCTGACATTTAATCCTAGTAAAAATTCCCTGTCTTAGGTCAGTTAGGATCACCACTTTATTTTAAGAATGTGAAATGTCAGAATAATAGTAGAGAGAATGATTTATTTCAGCTTTTATTTATTTAATCACATTCCCAGTGGGTCAGAAGTTTACATACACTCAATTATTATTTGGTAGCATTGCCTTTAAATTGTTTAACTTGGGTCAAACATTTCGGGTAGCCTTCCACAAGCTTCCCACAATAAGTTGGGAGAATTTTGGCCCATTCCTCCTGACAGAGCTGGTGTAACTGAGTCAGGATTGTATGCCTCCTTGCTCGCACATACTTTTTCAGTTCTGCCCACATATTTTCTATAGGATTGAGGTCAGGGCTTTGTGATGGCCACTCCAATACCTTGACTTTGTTGTCCTTAAGCCATTTTGCAACAACTTTGGAAGTAGGCTTGGGGTCATTGTCCATTTGGAAGACCCATTTGCGACCAAGCTTTAACTTCCTGACTGATGTCTTGAGATGTTGCTTCAATATATCCACATAATTTTCCTTCCTAATGATGCCATCTATTTTGTGAAGTGCACCAGTCCTGCAGCAAAGCACCCCCACAGCATGATGCTGCCACCCCCGTGCTTCATGGTTGGGATGGTGTTCTTCGGCTGGCAAGCACCCCCTTTTTCCTCCAAATATAACGATGGTCATTATGGCCAAACAGTTCTATTTTTGTTTCATCAGACCAGAGGACATTTCTCCAAAAAGTACGATCTTTGTCCCCATGTGCAGTTGCAAACAGTAGTCTGGCTTTTTTATGGCGGTTTTGGAGCAGTGGCTTCTTCCTTGCTGAGCGGCCTTTCAGGTTATGTCGATATAGGACTCGTTTTACTGTGGATATAGATACTTTTGTACCTGTTTCCTCCAGCATCTTCACAAGGTCCTATGCTGTTATTCTGGGAATGATTTGCACTTTTCGCACCAAAGTACGTTCATCTCTAGGAGACAGAACGCGTCTCCTTCCTGAGCGGTATGACGGCTGCGTGGTCCCATGGTGTTTATACTTGTGTACTATTGTTTGTACAGATGAATGTGGTACCTTCAGGCGTTTGGAAATTGCTCCGAAGGATGAACCAGACTTGTGGAGGTCTAAAAATAAAATTCTGAGGTCTCGGCTGATTTCTTTTGATTTTCCCATGATGTCAAGCAAAGAGGCACTGAGTTTGAAGGTAGGCCTTGAAGTACATCCACAGGTACACCTCCAATTGACTCAAATTATGTCAATTAGCCTATCAGAAGCTTCTAAAGCCATGACATAATTTTCTGGAATTTTCCAAGCTGTTTAAAGGCACAGTCAACTTAGTGTATGTACATTTCTGACCCACTGGAATTGTGATACAGTGAATTATAAATGAAATAATCTGTCTGTAAACAATTGTTGGAAAAATTACTTGTGTCATGCACAAAGTAGATGTCCTAACCGATTTGCCAAAACTATAGTTTGTTAACAAGAAATTTGTGTAGTGGTTGAAAAAACGAGTTTTAGTGACTCCAACCTAAGTGTATGTATACTTCCGACTTCAACTGTATATCCCCCCAATAGAATCCCCATACTTTAACGATGACAGCTTCTCCATTCTAGAGAGGGAGATCAACCATTTCCAGGCACAGGGACATGTACTAGTCCGTGGCGACCTAAATGCCAGAACTGGACAAGAACCTGACACTCTTAGAACACAGGGGGACAAACACCTACCCGGAGGTGACAGCATTCCCTCCCAAATATGCCCCCCTAGACACAACTATGACAAAACAACCAACAAAAACGGGTCACAACTCCTGCAGCTCTGTCGCACGCTGGGTCTGTACATAGTCAATGGTAGGCTTCGAGGGGACTCCTATGGTAGGTACACCTACAGCTCATCCCTTGGCAGTAGTACTGTAGATTACTTTATCGCTGACCTCAACCCCGAGAGTGAGCTTTCACAGTCAGCCCACTAACACCCATATCAGATCACAGCAAAATCACAGTCTACTTGAACAGAGCAATACTCAATCATGAGGCATCAAAGCCAAAGGAATTGCATAATATTAAGAAATGCTATAGATGGAAGGAAAGTAGTGTATAAATCTACCAAAAAACTATTAGGCAACAACAAATTCAAACCTTTTTAGATCCTGGACAAAACGTTACACTGTAATAGTGAAGGTGTAATCTTGGCAGTAGAAAACATAAACAGTATATTTGACCTTTCAGCTTCCCTATCAAATCTAAAAATGTCAAGCAGACAACCTAAGAAAATTAAGAATGCTAAAACCTAAGAAAGAAATTGAGAAAGCTATCCAACCAAAAACATAGAGACCCAGAAACCCTGAACCTACACCATCACTATGGTGACTCACTAAAACAATACATAAATACACCATGGAAAAAGGAGGACAGCACGTCAGAAATCAGCTCAATGTAATTCAAGAATCCATAGAATCTAACCACTTCTAGGAAACTTGGGACAATAAACAAACAACAACAGAAAGAGTGATTTTTCCAAAACGGATATGTATGGATAAACCACTTCTCGAGGGCCTCCAGAGGGGCGCAGCTGTCTAAGGCGTCACAGTGCTAGAGGCGTCACTACAGATCCGGATTCGATCCCGGGCTGTGTCGCAGCCGACCGCGACCGGGAGACCCATGAGGCGGCGCACAATTGGCCCAGCGTCGTCTGGGTTAGGGGAGGATTTGGCCGGCTGGGATGTCCTTGTCCCATTGCGCTCTAGCGACTCCTTGTGGCAGCCGGGCACATGCACGCTGACTTCGGTCGCCAGCTATACAGTGTTTCCTCCGACACATTGGTGCGGCTGGCTTCCGGGTTAAGCGAGCAGTATGTCAAGAAGCAGTGCGGCTTGGCGGGGTCGTGTTTCGGAGGACTCATGGCTCTCGACCTTCGCCTCTCCCGAGTCTGTACGGGAGTTGCAGCGATGGGACAAGACTGTAACTACAAATTGGATATCACAAAATTAAGGAGAAAAAGGGGTAGAAAGTACCACAAAAAAACAATAACTTATCCAATCTTTTTGGCTCTATAACAAAGAACAAACAGCAAAAACATATATGTGATCAAATGCAAATCTTAGAATCAGCTATTAAAGACTACCAGAATCCACTGGATTCTCCAATTACATTGAATGAACTACAGGACAAAATACAAACCCTCCAACCCAAAAAGGCCTGTGGTGTTGATGGTATCCTAAATGAAATGATAAAATATACAGACCACAAATTCCAAGTGGCTATACTTAAACTCTTTAACATCATCTTCAGCTCTGGACTGATCACCCCAATCCACAAAAGTGGAGACAAATTTGATCCTAATAACTACCGTGGTATATGCGTCAACAGCAACCTTGGGAAAATCCTCTGCATTATCATTAACAGCAGACTCTTACATTTCCTCAGTGAAAACAATATACTGAGAAAATGTCAAATTGGCTTTTTACTAAATTACCGTACGACAGACCACGTATTCACCCTGCACACCTTAATTGATAAACATAAAAACCCAAGGCAGTCTTTTCATGCTTTGTTGATTTCAAAAAAGCGTTTGACTCAATTTGGCATGAGGGTCTGCTATACAAATTGATGGAAAGCGGTGTTGGGGGAAAACATACAACATTATGAAATCCATGTACACAAACAACAAGTGTGCTGTTAAAATTGGCAAAAAAACACAAACATTTCTTTCCACAGAGCCATTGGGTGAGACAGGGGTGCAGCTTGAGCCCCACGCTCTTCAACATATACAGTATATCAATGAATTGGCGAGGGCAATTGAACAGTCGTCAGCACCCGCCCTCACCCTACTTGCGATGAGGTGATGTCGAAGGAGTCAGGCGCAGGAGGGTAAATCACAGAATAACAGGCTTTATTCCGCAATTACAGAGTTACGCAGAAATGCATCAAAACTCTCTAGTGCGCATAATAGGCGCACTGGAAATACAAGGCACACAGAGAAATATCCCGGTGATACAAAATACACAGAGCTCCATCGAGCTTCTCTATCCTCCACAATAAACAATCACACACAAAGACAAGGGGGCAGAGGGAACACTTATACAGGTACTGATGAGGGGATATGAACCAGGTGTGTGTAATAAACAAGACAAAACAAATGGAATGATGAGATGAGGAGCGGCAGTGGCTAGAAGGCCGGTGACGACGAACGCCGAAGCCTGCCCGAACAAGGAGAGGTGGAGCTTCGGAGGAAGTCATGACACTACTGGAATCTGAAGTCAAATATCTACTGTTTGCTGATGATCTGGTGCTTCTGTCCCCAACCAAGGAGGGCCTACAGCAGCACCTAGATCTTCTGCACAGATTCTGTTAGACTTGGGCCCTGACAGTAAATCTCAGTAAGACTAAAATAATGGTGTTCCAAAAAAGGTCCAGTTGCCAGGACCACAAATACGAATTCCATCTAGACACTGTTGCCCTAGAGCACACAAAAAACTATACATTCCTCTGCCTTTTTTATTTGTATTTTTATTTAACCTTTATTTAACCAGGTAAGCCAGTTGAGAACAAGTTCTCATTTACAACTGTGACCTGGCCAAGATAAAGCAAAGCAGTGCGATAAAGCGCCACAGTTAACTTCCACAAAGCTGTGAACGATCTGAGAGACAAGGCAAGAAGGGCCTTCTATGCCATCAAAAGGAACATAAAATTCGACATACCAATTAGGATCTGGCTAAAAATACTTGAATCAGTTGTAGAACCAATTGCCCTTTATGGTTGTGAGGTCTGGGGTCCGCTCACCAACCAAGAATTCACAAAATGGGACAAACACCAAATCGAGACTCTGCATGCAGAATTCTGCAAAAATATCCCCAGTGTACAACGTAAAACACCAAATAATGCATGCAGATAAGAATTAGGCCGATACCCACTAATTATCAAAATCCAGAAAAGAGCCGTTAAATTCTACAACCACCTAAAAGGAAGCGACTCCCAAAACTTCCATAACAAAGCCATCACCTACAGAGAGATGAACTTGGAGAAGAGTCCCCTAAGCAAGCTGGCCCTGGGGCTCTGTTCACAAACAATAACATACCCCACAGAGCCCCTGGACAGCAACACAATTAGACCCAACCGAATCATGAGAAAACTAAAAGATCATTACTTGGAAAGAATTAACAAAAATAAACAAGCAAACGAGAATGCTATTTGGCTCTAAACAGAGAGAACATTGTGGCAGAATACCTGACTACTGTGACTGACCCAAACTTAAGGAAAGCTTTGACTATGTACAGACTCAGTGAGCATAGCCTTGCTATTGAGAAAGGCTGCCGTAGGCAGACCTGGCTCTCAAGAGAAGACAGGCTATGTGCACACTGCCCACAAAATGAGGTGGAAACTGAGCTGCACTTCCTAACCTCCTGCCAAATGTATGACCATATTAGAGACACACATCAGATTACATATTCCCACTAAGAATTTGAAAACAAATCCAATTACCACAGTGTGCCATCACAGCAGCAAGATGTGTGACCTGTTGCCACAAGAAAAGGGCAACCAGTGAAGAACAAACACCATTGTAAATTCAACCGATATTTATGTTTCTATATTTTCAACTTTAACTATTTGCACATCGTTACAACACTGCATATTACCATAATATGACATTTGAAATGTCTCTATTCCTTTGGAACTTACAGTGAGGGAAAAAAGTATTTGATCCCCTGCTGATTTTGTACGTTTGCCCACTGACAAAGAAATGATCAGTCTATAATTTAATGGTAGGTTTATTTGAACAGTGAGAGACAGAATAACAACAAAAAAATCCAGAAAAGCGAATGTCAAAAATGTTATAAATTGATTTGCATTTTAATGAGGGAAATAAGTATTTGACCCCCTCTCAATCAGAAAGATTTCTGGCTCCCAGGTGCCTTTTATACAGGTAACGAGCTGAGATTAGGAGCACACTCTTAAAGGGAGTGCTCCTAATCTCAGCTTGTTACCTGTATAAAAGACACCTGTCCACAGAAGCAATCAATCAGATTCCAAACTCTCCACCATGGCCAAGACCAAAGAGCTCTCCAAGGATTTCAGGGACAAGATTGTAGACCTACACAAGGCTGGAATGGGCTACAAGACCATTGCCAAGCAGCTTGGTGAGAAGGTGACAACAGTTGGTGCGATTATTCGCAAATGGAAGAAACACAAAAGAACTGTCAATCTCCCTCGGCCTGGGGCTCCATGCAAGATCTCACCTCGTGGAGTTGCAATGATCATGAGAATGGTGAGGAATCAGCCCAG
Source organism: Coregonus clupeaformis (assembly GCF_020615455.1). NCBI lineage: Eukaryota > Metazoa > Chordata > Actinopteri > Salmoniformes > Salmonidae > Coregonus > Coregonus clupeaformis. Next base: position 50,930,151 of record NC_059199.1, read on the forward strand.
AACTACACGGGAGGATCTTGTCAATGATCTCAAGGCAGCTGGGACCATAGTCACCAAGAAAACAATTGGTAACACACTACGCCATGAAGGACGGAAATCCTGCAGCGCCCGCAAGGTCCCCCTGCTCAAGAAAGCACCTATACAGGCCCGTCTGAAGTTTGCCAATGAACATCTGAATGATTCAGAGGAGAACTGGGTGAAAGTGTTGTGGTCAGATGAGACCAAAATGGAGCTCTTTGGCATCAACTCAACTCGCCGTGTTTGGAGGAGGAGGAATGCTGCCTATGACCCCAAGAACACTATCCCCACCGTCAAACATGGAGGTGGAAACATTATGCTTTGGGGGTGTTTTTCTGCTAAGGGGACAGGACAACTTCACCACATCAAAGGAACGATGGACGGGGCCATGCACCGTCAAATCTTGGGTCAGAACCTCCTTCCCTCAGCCAGGGCAATGAAAATGGGTCGTGGGTGGATATTCCAGCATGAACCAAAACACACGGCCAAGGCAAGAAAAGAGTGGCTCAAGAAGAAGCACATGAAGGTCCTGGAGTGGCCTAGCCAGTCTCCAGACCTTAATCCCATAGAAAATATGTGGAGGGAGCTGAAGGTTCGAGTTGCCAAACGTCAGGCTCCAAACCTTAATGACTTGGAGAAGATCTGCAAAGTGGAGTGGGACAAAATCCCTCCTGAGATGTATGCAAACCTGGTGGCCAACTACAAGAAACGTCTGACCTCTGTGATTGCCAACAAGGGTTTTGCCACCAAGTACTACAGTGGGGAGAACAAGTATTTGATACACTGACGATTTTGCAGGTTTTCCTACTTACAAAGCATGTAGAGGTCTGTAATTTTATCATAGGTACACTTCAACTGTGAGAGACAGAATCTAAAACAAAAATCCAGAAAATCACATTGTATGATTTTTAAGTAATTCATTTGCATTTTATTGCATGACATAAGTATTTGATACATCAGAAAAGCAGAACTTAATATTTGGTACAGAAACCTTCGTTTGCAATTACAGAGATCATACATTTCCTGTAGGTCTTGACCAGGTTTGCACACACTGCAGCAGGGATTTTGGCCCACTCCTCCATACAGACCTTCTCCAGATCCTTCAGGTTTCGGGGCTGTCGCTGGGCAATACGGACTTTCAGCTCCCTCCAAAGATTTTCTATTGGGTTCAGGTCTGGAGACTGGCTAGGCCACTCCAGGACCTTGAGATGCTTCTTACGGAGCCACTCCTTAGTTGCCCTGGCTGTTTGTTTCGGGTCGTTGTCATGCTGGAAGACCCAGCCATGACCCATCTTCAATGCTCTTACTGAGGGAAGGAGGTTGTTGGCCAAGATCTCGCGATACATGGCCCCATCCATCCTCCCCTCAATACGGTGCAGTCGTCCTGTCCCCTTTGCAGAAAAGCATCCCCAAAGAATGATGTTTCCACCACCATGCTTCACGGTTGGGATGGTGTTCTTGGGGTTGTACTCATTCTTCTTCTACCTCCAAACACGGTGAGTGGAGTTTAGACCAAAAAGCTCTATTTTTGTCTCATCAGACCACATGACCTTCTCCCATTCCTCCTCTGGATCATCCAGATGGTCATTGGCAAACTTCAGACGGGTCTGGACATGAGCTGGCTTGAGCAGGGGGACCTTGCGTGCGCTGCAGGATTTTAATCCATGACGGCGTAGTGTGTTACTAATGGTTTTCATTGAGACTGTGGTCCCAGCTCTCTTCAGGTCATTGACCAGGTCCTGCCGTGTAGTTCTGGGCTGATCCCTCACCTTCCTCATGATCATTGATGCCCCACGAGGTGAGATCTTGCATGGAGCCCCAGACCGAGGATGATTGACCAAAGAAAGAGACCAATAGCAAAACTCAAAAAGCTCCAGTGCCAGAAAAAATACTATTAATATAAACTGCGTCTGAAGGTAGACCCTTACGCACGGTTGTGACCCACTTCCTCAACCTAAAACATTTCCTGGGTGAGAGGACACCTCTGTACTCTCCTGTTGATAATATAATAGTATTCATAGAGAGAGAGAGAGAGAGAGAGAGAGAGAGAGGACTGTACTCTCCTCTTGATAATATAATAGTCTTCATAGGGAGAGAGAGAGAGAGAGAGACTATACTCTCCTGTTGATAATATAATTGTCTTCATAGGGAGAGAGAGACAATACTCTCCTGTTGAGAATATAATAGTATTCATAGAGAGAGAAAGATAGAGAGAGAGAGAGACTGTACACTCCTGTTGACAATATAATAGACTATATATAGAGAGACTATACTCCTGTTTTACTAGAATAGTCTTCATAGGGAGAGAGAGAGAGACTATACTCTCCTGTTGATAATATAATAGTCTTCAGAGAGAGAGAGAGAGAGAGAGAGAGAGAGAGCGACTACTCTCCTGTTGATAATATAATAGTCTTCATAGGGAGAGAGAGAGAGACTATACTCTCCTGTTGATAATATAATAGTCGTCATAGGGAGAGACAGAGAGAGAGCGAGAGAAAGAGACTATACTCTCCTGTTGATAATATAATAGTCTTCATAGAGAGAGAGAGACTGTACACTCCTGTTGATAATATAATAGACTATATAGAGAGAGACTATACTCTCCTGTGTATAATATCGTCTTCATAGGGAGAAAGAGAGACTATACTCTCCTGTTCATAATATAATATTCTTCATAGAGAGAGAGAGAGAAAGAGACTATGTTCTCCTGATGATAATATAATAGTAGTCGAGAGAGAGAGAGAGAGAGAGAGAGAGAGAGAGAGAGAGACTGTACACTCCTGTTGATAATATAATAGATTAGATATCAAATCAAATCAAATCAAATGTTATTGGCCACATGCGCCGAATACAACAGGTGCAGACATTACAGCGAAATGCTTACTTACAGCCCTTAACCAACAGTGCATTTATTTTTAACAAAAAAGTAAAAATAAAACAACAACAAAAAAAGTGTTGAGAAAAAAAGAGCAGAAGTAAAATAAAATAACAGTAGGGAGGCTATATATACAGGGGGGTACCGGTGCAGAGTCAATGTGCGGGGGCACCGGCTAGTTGAGGTAGTTGAAGTAATATGTACATGTGGGTAGAGTTAAAGTGACTATGCATAAATAATTAACAGAGTAGCAGCAGCGTAAAAGGATGGGGTGGTGGGGCAGTGCAAATAGTCCGGGTAGCCATGATTAGCTGTTCAGGAGTCTTATGGCTTGGGGGTAGAAGCTGTTGAGAAGTCTTTTGGACCTAGACTTGGCACTCCGGTACCGCTTGCCATGCGGTAGCAGAGAGAGCAGTCTATGACTAGGGTGGCTGGAGTCTTTGACAATTTTGAGGGCCTTCCTCTGACACCGCCTGGTATAGAGGTACCTGGATGGCAGGAAGCTTGGCCCCAGTGATGTACTGGGCCGTACGCACTACCCTCTGTAGTGCCTTGCGGTCGGAGGCCAAGCAATTGCCATACCAGGCGGTGATGCAACCAGTCAGGATGCTCTCGATGGTGCAGCTGTAGAATTTTTTGAGGATCTGAGGACCCATGCCAAATCTTTTCAGTCTCCTGAGGGGGAATAGGCTTTGTCGTGCCCTCTTCACGACTGTCTTGGTGTGTTTGGACCATGATAGTTCGTTGGTGATGTGAACACCAAGGAACTTGAAGCTCTCAACCTGTTCCACTACAGCCCCGTCGATGAGAATGGGGGCGTGCTCAGTCCTCTTTTTTTTTCCTGTAGTCCTATAGAGTCCTATAGAGAGAGACTATACTCTCTTGTTCATAATATAATAGTCTTCATAGAGAGAGAGAGAGAGTGAGAGAGAGACTATACTGTCCTGTTGATAATATATTAGTCTTCATAGGGAGGGAGGGAGGGAGGGAGGGAGGGAGGGAGGGAGAGAGCGGGAGGGAGGGAGAGAGGGAGAGAGGGAGAGAGGGAGAGAGGAGAGAGAGAGAGAGAGAGAGAGAGAGAGAGAGAGAGAGAGAGAGAGAGAGAGAGAGAGAGAGAGAGAGAGAGACTGGACTCTCTTGTTGATTATATAATAGTGGCATTTGAAAGGTCTTTATTCTTTTGGAAATTCTGAGTGTAATGTTTACTGTTAATATTTATTGTTTATTTCACTTTTGTTTACTATCTACTTCACTTGCTTTGGCAATGTTAACATACATTTCCCATGCAAATAAAGCCCTTAAATTGAATTGAATTGAATTGAAATTGAATTGAATTGACTATACTCTCCTGTTGATTATATAATAGTCTTCATATATATAGAGAGAGAGACATGTGTGACCTGTTGCCACAAGAAAAGGGCAACCAGTGAACAACAAACACCATTCTAAAAACAACCCATATTTTTGTTTATTTATTTTCCCATTTGTACTTTAACTATTTGTACATTGTTACAACACTGTATTTATACATAATATGACATTTGAAATGTCTTTATTCTTTTAGAACTGTAATGTTTACTGTTAATATTTATTTTTTATTTCACTTTTGTTTACTATCTACTTCACTTGCTTTGGCAATGTTAACATATGTTTCCCATGCCAATAAAGCCCTTAAATGGAATTGAATTGAGAGAGAGAGAGACTATACTCTCTTGTTGATAATATAATAGTTTTCCGAGAGAGAGAGAGACTATACTCTCGTTGATAATATAATAGTATTCATAGAGAGAGAGAGACTATACTTTCCTGAAGAGGCTTCATAGACTAGATGTACCTTCCTGAAGTCTCCATTCCTGTGGAACCTTGATGATCACCCGTCTTCCATCACACGAGAGGAACCATTATGATGAGCACCCGTCTCACACGATGTGGGGAAGCATTTATGATGAGCACCGAGAGGTAGCCTATAAGGAAGTGGCACCCCAATAATTCTGTGGCAATGACTCATTACTGTAGCTTCCTGTAGTTGGATGACCAGGCAGCATTACAGTACCTCTCTAGTCTCCTGTAGTTAGATGACCAGTCAGCAGTACAGTACATCTCTAGTGTAGTCAGCTGACCAGTCAGCAGTACAGTACATCTCTAGTGTAGTCAGATGACCAGTCAGCAGTACAGTACATCTCTAGTGTAGTCAGCGGACCAGTCAGCAGTACAGTACATCTCTAGTGTAGTCAGATGACCAGTCAGCAGTACAGTACCTCTCTAGTGTAGTGTCCTATAGTTTAATCACCATATAGTACCTCTCTAGGTGTATGTCCCAATAATGAATTATTACTCCTGAAGTGTGCACTTGTTCACCACTTACAGCAGTAATTTCCTGTCAACAAGTGCACTGTCAATAATAGATTCTTGGGATTCAGCCCAGTGCTCCTTCCAGTCCTCCATAGTCATTAGTGCTGAGTGATACTTTTTTTGAGGTTGGTTCAGTTTCGAATAATCACGGTTTTCGATTTAGGTTTCGATACATTTTTTGACATTACATGCACTATACATTATGTGGGTTGAATGCTGTAACAACACAGAATAAAACGATTAATAAAAGTCCTATGAAGGTAGTGACTGCCCATTACTGCATATCACTTCTTAACCATCATTTATTCACATTACTTTACTTTAATAGAATATTTGTTTTATTTGATTACTTCGTTATTTCATTCCAAGTCATCATCTCATCTCTATAGAGCTCCTGCCTGTGCTGTCTGACAAAATCACTATTTTAGTAGTTCTTCAAAATAAATAGGGCATACTTTATGACTGCTGAATACCAACTATCAATCACTGATATCATGTATTTTCAGGCTCGCAAAGCAACTGCTTTCTATCCCTCTAGATATTGTGTTCTCTTTTCTCTCAGTCTCTGTGTCTGCTCCGACGCGCAATGGATTATGGTCATTTTAGTTAATTTACTTGTTTTCTGTGTACTTGTTTAACTATGTAGAATAGTGGCCTGTTGGAAACTACAACGTCCTACTACATCTCACACTGTTAAGGCTTGATTGGATTTATCTCTACAGAAACTGCACATCGAGCTCACAGAAAAAAAAAAAACAGAACGAAAAGCAATTCAAATAAACAGACGTAGGTCAATGAGTTATCTAAAAAGACAAAATAACCGAAATGTCGGTTAATCGCTCAGCACTAATAGCCACATTCACCAGTCAGCAATCCCTCAACCTGCCAGGCTTTCCATTGACTTGTCCTCTGGTCCCTAATTTCCAGCTTCTCTGAGGTTTCTGTTGTTTTTATTTGTTCCTGATTTCTTTGTGTCTCCTTTCCATTACTCAGAGATAATGGAGGGGGCACTTGGTCCAATTTGGCCCACAGATTCCTACCAAGCACTTTGACTTTAGCCTTTATTTATGATTTAGTGCCACATTTTAAATGGTTCAAATTGGAAACTGAGAGAAATTCCTTCTCTTCTCCCCCTCACACACACACTCACACACACACACGCCGCCACCACCACCATATATTTTCCCTGTGAGCATCAACTCTTATCAAACAGAGGATAAAAAACCTCCCGCTTGTGCATTTTACCTCTGATTAAATTAAGCCTGGCCTGGTAGGCTCACCTCAGTATCTGTCACGCCTCACTAAAATGGAAATCCGCTTCTCGGAAAAGAAGGGAGATTAATGAATGCCCTTTGTAATAAACGAAATGGGAATCACAAATATGCCCAGTCATGAAATTTAATTGTGCTGCTTTCTGGTGACTGGTTTGGCTAGGCGGTGGGGTGTAGGGACGCAGAGGAAGACGAGGAGAGGGAGAGGAGTAGGGAAGAGAGAAGAGGGGAAGAAAAAGAGAGGGAGAACAGGACCGGAGAAGAGAAGAGCGAGGTAGAGGAGAAGAGGCGGTGTGTATGGGTGAGAGGTGGTTCAATGTAACGCACAGTCTGAACGGGCAAATGAACCACTGTTTATGACCCAACCAATGCTATTGTGTCCTCTCCTGAATGTCAACAGAGGCTTTAAATCACACCAGTGTACACATTCATACACACACACACACACTCTCATGCTCATAAACTCCCACGCTCATACACACACACACACACACACACACGTTCATACACACATTCATGCTCATACACTGACACACATACACACACACACACATACAGTACATGCACTCACACACTCACACACACATACAAAGAAGTTCATACACACATTTCATGCTTATACACTAACACACACACATACACTATTTCTCTCTCAGTCTTTCTTCCTAACTCACTCACACACACAGACAGAACACTCTTCATTGGCTTAATCAATTAGTTTTGTGCCATTAGAATTCATCTGTCCCTTTCAAAAGGACTAAAATATAGTCTTTGTAAAAGGAGAGTGTTTGATGACTGTATGAATACACGCAAGGCTTCACACCAGTGTCTGTCTTTGTACGCTCTCTGTTGGACAATAGTTTGGGTCATATGAGGTGTTTTAATCATTAGTTATTTGTATGCTTTAATGTTTTTCACACCGTGGGTTTTTTCATGTGGTGCTAGGACCATCAATACCTTGCAGGGATGCTGTAAACCCCTTAGAACCACCCAGCAGCACCTATCAAAGAAACCCAGTACCATAGCACCGCTTCCTCCACCAAACGCACACAGTGCACCGCAGACAACCACACTAGTAAATACAATCAAAGCAAAAAGGAAGTCCTACTAATTAGCTGCTAATTCTTTTGAGGACTGCGCCCGCTTGATAAAGGACCGATGCTAAAGCTCATTAAAGAACGAGACATGTGGCGTTGGACATTTACATTTTATTTTACAGCATTATGTTTTATCCCCGCTTTATGAAGTTTCCTGCATGGGGTGTGTGGGCGGGAGGGATGGATGGAGGGAGGAGGGGGTTGTTTCACTTGTCTTTTGGAGCGATTGTGTTCTTCTTACCAGGCAGTGGGGGTCTCAGCCTCAAGCACATTAGCAGCTCCATGGGTCTTTGTTGCCACCTAGGGTTCACTTCTCTCCTCTCCTCACTCTCCTCCTCCTCCCCCTCTCCTCCTCCTGTGTGGGGGGAGTAGTCTCCATCTCTCTCTCCTCTCTCCACCCCTCTCCTTCCTTCCAGACGTGCATGTTGAGAGCAGCAGCAGCAGTGTGTGAGAAAGCAGGAGAGCGGTAGACGACAGGCTCTGCATGCCCTTTAAGAACACCCAACTCAATTAGAATAAAAAATGTGGCATTTCATTATCATACATGTATATGCTGCTGGTGCCAGAGGGCTGGGGACCCATGGAGATAGAGTACGTGTGGGCGGAACAGTCTCTCTCTCCCTCTCCTTTTCTGTCTCTTTCTTTCACTCTTCCCCTGCATCCCCTTCTCCCCCTACCTCTCTCCCAGAGGGGAGTGATGGAGATATCCCAGAATGCCAGAGCCTGTCAGTTTCTCTCTCTCTCCCTCTTATCCCCTCTTCCTCCACCGATCTCTCCCTTTCTCCAGGCCCTCTGAGGGAAGACCTCTTTCTGGTGGCTCTCTGCCTCTCCTCTCCTCTCCACTCCTCACAGAGCAAATATCACTCTGTCTGTCAAGGCCCTGACGCAAGGCGGGTCCCACTATCTCATTCTTCTGTTTCTGTGGAGGAACAGGCCCAGGGTTTCTCCTAGCTTGGTGCCAGATCTATTTGTGCTGTCTTGCTAACTCCTATGGTTGTTGGCGTAATGGAAAGGGTACATCACAGCATAGAGTAGTTGTTAGTTACTTGTCATTGTTCATGTCCTCCAATTCAATGGCTTCTCTAATTAATTCCACAGCAGTGCAGTAATGATCATATCAGCACGTTTCCATGTTTTTATTCATGTAATTATTTAGACATGTTCTGTACAGTATTTCACACTAGTAAAAATACTGAAAATGCTCCCATCCCTCTCTGAACACGTTTTACTTGTGTAGTATTAGCTCCTTCACTGTATATTGTGTAGTGCCGTCATACTCCTGGCCTCCCTCTTTAGCTTCTTCACTGTATATTGTGTAGTGCCGTCATACTCCAGGCCTCCCTCTTTAGCTTCTTCACTGTATATTGTGTAGTGCTGTCATACTCCAGGCCTCTCTCTTTAGCTTCTTCACTGTATATTGTGTAGTGCCGTCATACTCCAGGCCTCTCTCTCTCTCCCTATACTTTCTGTACTGGACAAATGAGGTATTTAAGTGTTTGCTGGAGCTGCTAACAGAAAACATGACCAGGCAGCAGTGTAGTAGTGTACAGTAAAATCAGCCAGTCAGTCTATTTATAGTACTTAAGGAGCTCCGCTTAGCCCCAACTCTGGCTGTTTATGAGACTGCTAGCATGCGCTAGCTATCGGCCAGCCTGGCCCCTCCTCGCCTCCTGTCTCCCCATTTAAGATCTGGCTGGGGATGTGATAGTGAATGGTGGCAGGCTTGTCCGAGAGATTTGGTGGATGGCACGGCCCGATACGTACGACGAACGGGATTCATGACATGTCGTCCCCGGCAACGATATATTTATATCGGCCCACGGGCGGGGGCCGGGCGAAGGAGGGAGGTAGAGAAGTATCCTGAGTTCAGGAAAGAGTAAGGCATTTTTCACCGGTGGGAGGTAGATTTTTAGATACTAAATTAGCCCAATTAGCTGCTGTTGAAGTGCACTTGGGAGGTTTGGGAGATTTGCTCCTGTGTTATAATAATTACCATAGGGAGTAGGGCTGGCACAATTACTTTATAACTGTGTAACCGACGGTTAGTCATGAAAATAAAAGAACCGTCATAACCGTGTTTTTTGTGGAACGAACAGCTGACTGAAGTCGGGACGGCGACGCATTTGTGAGGTTGAGTCCAACTGTGTTGCTCCTTGCTGAAACAAGCCAGGTGTTTTAGCAAATGTCTTCAGTTGCATAGGTAATGCCCCCCTCCCTGCAGCAGCAGCACATGCAGTCAGGAACTGAGTAGAGAGGAAAATGTGCATCTTTAAAAATATATATTTATATACAGTACCGGTCAAAAGTTTGGACACACATATGGAATCATGTAGTAACCAAAAAAGTATTTTATATTTGAGATTCTTCAAAGTAGCCACCCTTTGCTTTGATGACAGCTTTGCACACTCTTGGCATTCTCTCAACCAGCTTCATGAGGAATGCTTTTCCAACAGTCTTGAAGGAGTTCCCACATATGCTGAGCACTTGTTGGCTGCTTTTCCTTCACTCTGTCATCCAACGTATCCCAAACCATCTCAATTGGGTTGAGGTTGGGTGATTGTGGTGGCCAGGTCATCTGACCCAGCACTCCATCATCCTTGGTCAAATAGCCCTTACACAGCCTGGAGGTGTGTTTTGGGTCATTGTCCTGTTGAAAAACAAATGATAGTCCCACAAAACCAGATGGGATGGCTTATCGCTGCAGAATGCTGTGGTAATCATGCTGGTTAAGTGTGCCTTGAATTCTAAATAAATCACTGACAGTGTCACCAGCAAAGCACCCCCACACCATCACATCTCCTCCTCCATGCTTCATGGTGGGAACCACACATGCGGAGATCATCCGTTCACCTACTCTGCGTCTCACAAAGACACGGCGGTTGGAACCAAAAATCTCACATTGTGACTCATCAGACCAAAGGACAGATTTCCACCGGTCTAATGTCCATTGCTCGTGTTTCTTTGCCCAAGCAAGTCTCTTCTTATTATTGGTGTCCTTTAGAAGTGGTTTCTTTGCAGGTCCTCATGAGAGCCAGTTTCATCATAGCGCTTGATGGTTTTTGCGACTGCACTCGAAGAAACTTTCAAAGTTCTTTACATTTTCCGGATTGACTGATCTTCATGTCTGAAAGTAATGATGGACTGTCGTTTCTCTTTGCTTATTTGAGCTGTTCTTGACATAATATGGACTTGGTCTTTTACCAAATAGGGCTATCTTCTGTATACCACCCCTACCTTGTCACAACACAACTAATTGGCTCAAACGCATTAAGAAGGAAAGAAATTCCACAAATTAACTTTTAACAAGGCACACCTGTTAATTGAAATGCGTTCCAGGTGACTACCTCATGAAGCTGGTTGAGAGAATGCCAAGAGTGTACAAAGCTGTCATCAAGGCAAAGAGTGGCTACTTTGAAGAATCTCAAATATAAAATATATTTTGATTTGTTTAACACTGTTTTGGTTAGTACATGATTCCATATGTGTTATTTCATAGTTTTGATGTCTTCACTATTATTATACAATGTAGAAAATAGTAAAAAAAAATTAAGAAAAACCCTTGAATGAGTAGGTGTGTCCAAACTTTTGACCAGTACTGTATATATTTTTTTGCTATTCTAAAGATTATTATGGTGACCGCAGTCAATTGACTGACCAAGAACCGTCATCCAAAATTCTATGACCGTCACAGCCATAATTGGGAGTCTACACTGGTGTTTCGAGCACTGAGGAATGTACCATAGCCATTCTGCTATGTAGTTAGATATAGAGGAGACTATAAGGATACTGTGAGAGGAAACAGAACCACATCTACACACCATACACATTGTTAGAAGAATCAGCACGCCTTCACATCCACACCAAGAATCTACACTAGACCTACACCTCATATAGGTCTGTCCAGCTGCACGTACACACACGCTCCTTAAAGCAGTCATTACATTTTCAAACTCTGTATGTATATTAACCTCTAGAGAAGGAGATAATTGCATCTGTCAGAGTCATTTAGTCACTGTTGCGGCTGTCGCCACCGTCACTTTCAATTTGCCTTTCCTTCTGAATCAGCTGGGTGTCAAGTCCTGCCTTCCCTTCTGAATCAGCTGGGTGTCAAGTCCTGCCTTTCCTTCTGAATCAGCTGGGTGTCAAGTCCTGCCTTCCCTTTTGAATCAGCTGGGTGTCAAGTCCTGCTTTCCCTTTTGAATCAGCTGGGTGTCAAGTCCTGCCTTCCCATCTGAATCAGCTGGGTGTCAAGTCCTGCCTTCCCTTCTGAATCAGCTGGGTGTCAAGTCCTGCCTTCCCTGTGCCCACCCTGACTACAGCTCTTTGTTCTAAGAGGAAGTGGCTGCTGAACAATGCCACTAACTAACAACAGCACAACACTAACCTAACAACACTAACTACTTATTCCTGTTGGTATTGTGACAGACCTTTCTAAAAATCGAATTTGTGGTTGTTAGTTAGGATGTGATTTGTCCAATTGTGGTCTAAAGGCATTTATATTTTTTACCTTCCAGAGACCCATTTTGGGGACCCAGGTGAGGAAAATACTGTGCCTGAATATTATGTGTTGACCATATTATATGTTGTTTTATGTTTCAGGAGGAAGACGAGGAACGTGAGGAGGACGAAGAGGACGATTCAGTCAAAGAGGAAACGACAGAGCACGAAATCCCAACTGAAATTCCCAACTGAAACAAAAACAACAGTGTGATCTTATCTTGAGCACAGTGATCAAATGTTAGTGGTCAGCGGTCGGTCAGTTTAATCAATTTCACTTCAAAGATCTGTAGGTAACAGGACAGTCTGTAGTGTCTCAGTTCTACTGACATTACTGCTCATCTCTAGCCAGGTCCCCGATCTGTTTGTGCTGTCTTGCAGCTAATGACTACACAAACAAGATGGCACAAACAGATCTGAGACCAGGCTAACTCATCTTTTCTCCTCAGTAAGATATGGGACAGAGCACAGAGGTACTACCCACGTTAGTTTTGTAGCCAGAGGAACAGTATATTTTAGAGTAGAGAATGTATTTGGTAAAGAATGTTCTGTGGAATATTTTAGAGGGAATTAAAGTCATAGTATATATTTTTGAAAAGGACAGACCTGAAGCCTCACGCTCACTATGGTAACTGGAGATGATGTCGCTGACATGTAGGTTTTATCATAGAAATATACAATCTAGAATATATTCTAGGTTATATATTTTAGATTGTATTTCTATGGTTTGTATATAAGATCTTCATGAAACAGCACGTCAATGTATTCTGACTGACAAGGTTTTCATTCGGTGATAGAGTTATGTTTTCAGGGGCATCCGACCGCAGCGGTATTTTGCAGCAGAGATGAAATCAAATATAAAACACAGAGGAAGTGTCTGGTTGGACCAGACCAGTCAGACTGTTAAAGGATATGAACCTGCTTATGAACCTGACCAACCAAACATTTTCCCTCAGATCTATTTTCATACACTAATCATTATACAGTATGGTGTTCACACTATCCTCAGTAGCCTGCTCCCAGATCTGTTTGTGCTGTCACAAACGAGGATCATTAGAGTTGGCTACACAGCACAAACAGATCTGGGATCATGCTATATTCTCAATGCCCTGTTTACATACACTGGATGTGAAGTATTCAGTGGTGTCGAGTATTTCTTATACAATCTCTCATCACCATTGAATTGAAACTCTATTTGCTGTACGGCATGTGAACACCACGGTCTTGTATCACCAGTTTAAAAACATGTTTGTATTTAGATACTTTGTAAATGTAAAGTGCCAATAAACTTCAATTACACAAATATATTATGGTAATAATATTGCTTTTGTCCCTATGACATTAATTCAATTATTTTTCATCTTTAAGAATTGTTGTCAACATAAAAAGAACCCTCCTTACACAAAGTATTGGGACAACTGCAGTCATAAAAATGGAAATGAAATTGCAACCATTAAACTCTGAATGTTTGATCATTGCACTACTTCATCAAAAGTATAAAATAGGTTAACATTTAGGATTCATCATAGATCCTAGCCTACAGTAGTGGGGCTAGAGACAGCAGGGTGACTCCTTCTCTGTGTTCCTGTGTCATAATATGTTGCTCTATATTATTTATTAACATAAAGGACTCTTAACTCCCATTTAAACTGCGGTCATGGGCCAGCACTAGTAAGAGGCTGTTCTCCACACACACTCATGCATATCTTCACAATCCTCCATACAGACACACTGCTCTCCCTCTCTATCTCGCCCCTCTGTGTAACATTCATATACAAAAGGGTTGAAAAATGAAACGCTGTCTGATGGATCTTTATATCTCATTGCCTCACAAATCCCTGCCTCCCCCATCCCCCGTCCACACCCCCCGCCCCTATGTCAAGGCGAGTAGCAGCATCCAGACATTAACGCATCGAGGGGCGTAATGCCAATTTGTTTAAAAGATTAACTATTAATTTTCCCATTTCAAGGGAGGCAGAAGGGAACCCCTGTACAGCCGCTGAACCGTGAAAGACATTATCTGAAGGGTCTGTGTCTCTCTTTTTGGGGGGAGGAAAAGAGAGAGAGTGTGTCCCTCGTTCAGAAAAAGGAAAATACAGGTTATAATTGATGTTCTTTGATTGGAGGGGGCGGCTGGTGGTTTGCGCCCGCAGACGATAGAGCCGGGCCTCCCGCCGCCGTTTTCCCAGCATGCGGTCTGAGAGAGATGTCATTAGGTCTGTAATAACAGCGATGGGCACGTTAATGACAGAGTGGCCCGCTCGGTCGCCCCGTGCCCCGCCAATCTGTGTGTGTGTGTGTGCCCCGCCAATCTCCCGTCTACATCCCTATCTATGGTCGCAGCATATTAAACAGGTCTTAATGGTCCCTATACAGATAGGCTACATAACGAGGGGGAGATGTGTTCAACAGCCAGCTGTCTAGAACAACAAAGAAGAAAAGAGAAGAATGGAAAAAGCACTCGTGTTAATGTTTCTTTGTTTGTCCAGTGTATGGATGGGTGTGTGTCTCTCGAGTGGCGCAGTGGTCTAAGGCACTGCATCGCTGTGCCACTAGAGATCCTGGTTCGAATCCAGGCTCTGTCGTAGCCGGCCGCGACCGGGAGACCCATAGGGCGGCGCACAATTGGCCCAGCGTCGTCCAGGGTAAGGGAGGGAATGGCCGGCAGGGATGTAGCTCAGTTGGTAGAGCTTTTGAGAACGTCGATATATGCTTCCTTTGCGCTCACAAAAAAAAACAATTGCGCACAAACTGGGCACAAACTCGTGATGCTCAGAGTAAGAGGGCGCTGCTTAGACCACTGCGCCACCGCAGTTCAAAATGGTTCTATCAAGCCGTGACAAAACTTGGTGATAGTTGATGGATTGTTTTTTATTTTGTTGTTTTAAGCCTTCCCCAAACCATAGCCCTAACCTTAACCCCTCGGAAATAATACCTAAAATTAACCCTGTAACAACGTGGAATTAATGCGGCAAAAATAGACATTCATGCATAGTAAGTAGAATTTCGAAGTGAAACTATGTGATCTTGTTGAGGCCATACACAGGGACAAGGAGATGTGTTCAACAACACCAGCTGTTATAGATTACAGGGCTGCTTAAAGGAAAACTCCACCCAAAAACGATATTTTGGTTATTTGTTTCATTAGTCCATTGTTGACATAGTTCCAAAATGTTTTGCTTGTCAGCAATTAAGATATGTAACTTTGAAAATACAGAAATCATCCCCGCAGGGCTGGCAACTAACTTTTTTCCTCACCATCCTGGTACTGTCCCAAAGTGCAATTTCAACTGTCCCAAACTGAACTTGAACCTTCCCAAAATGAAAATACTATTTTTTAAATGTTTTGCTATGCCAAAATGGGTCTAGGTCATTTGCAGTGCTTTTAAAGTAATTGGTGTATTTCTGAGACAGATGCAGACAGTCTATACTATATTGACTTAAGTTGATGTGCTGCCTTAGCAGATAGTGCTGATTTATAACAAAATGCTGCAACATAGAAGTAATATTTCAGGTTTTAGACTTTTGCCTGTCATTCTCTACTGTAGATTAATACACTTCTTGCAGAAACAACTGAGTGAAATGTTTCTTAGCTTAGCAGTAAAAAGTGAACAAACTGGCAGTGCTTCTCCTCTCCAGTTAGCCAAGTATGTTTATAGATGTATGACATGTCAGACCTTAATCAGGCAGATCTCTGTTCTCCCAGCGTTAGCCTCCTGGGCCTCAAACACAAAAAAAGATATACCTCTTGAGCTGTTTGTATTCTCCTGACTGGTGGTTCGTATTTAAATAAACTATGCTTCTCTGCATCTTTGCTCAAATCTGGGTAACAGATGGAAAGGAATGTAAGTCTTACTCAGCACATTTAGGTATTGCTTACTTTTCTAAAGTCTACCAACCTTGCCAGCAGGCATGCCAGCTAAGATATAGACAAACTAGCTAGTCTAACTTGATTGCTAGCCTGAAATGGCTTCTTGATACTGTAGCTAGTTATAAGGTTGGGAGATTGGGAACATATCTGGGCTAGCTAAAAAAAATTGCTAGATGGCTAGTAGTATTCAGAGAAACAACAAATAAATACATTAAATATGTATATATCCTCTCATAATGAGTGTCTTCATACATTACCAGTCAAAAGTTTGGACACACCTACTCATTCAAGGGTTTTTCTTTATTTTTAATATTTTCTACATTGTAGAATAATAGTGAAGACATCAGAACTATGAAATAACACATATGGAATCATGTAGTGAACAAAAAAGTGTTAAACAAATCAAAGTATATTTTATATTTGAGAATATTCAAATAGCCACCCATTGCCTTGATGACAGCTTTGCACACTCTTGGCATTCTCTCAATCAGCTTCACCTGGAATGCTTTTCCAATCGTCTTGAAGGAGTTCCCACATATGCTGAGCTGCTTTTCCTTCACTTTGAGGTCCGACTCATCCCAAACCATCTCAATTGGGTTGAGGTCGGGTGATTGTGGAGGCCAGGTCATCTAACACAGCACTCCATCACTCTCCTTCTTGGTCAAATGGCCCTTACACAGCCTGGAGGTATGTTGGGTCATTGTCCTATTGAAAAACAGATGGGATGGCTTATCGCTGTAGAATGCTGTGGTAGCAATGCTGGTTAAGTGTGCCTTGAATTATAAATAAATCACAGACAGTATCACCAGCAAAGCACCCCCACACCATAACACCTCCTCCTCCATGCTTTCTGGTGGGAAATACACATACAGAGATCATCCGTTCACCCACACCGCGTCTCACAAAGATACGGCTGTTGGAACCAAAAATCTCCTATTTGGACTCCAGACCAAAGGACAGATTTCCACCGGTGTAATGTCCATTGCTCGTGTTTCTTGGCCCAAGCAGGTCTCTTCTTCTTATTGGTGTCCTTTAGTAGTGGTTTCTTTGCAGCAATTCGACCATGAAGGCCTGATTCACGCAGTCTCCGCTGAACAGTTGATGTTGAGATGTGTCTGTTACTTGTACTCTGTGAAGCATTTATTTGGGCTGCAATTTCTGATGCTGGTAACTCTAATGAACTTATCCTCTGCAACAGAGTTAACTCTGGGTCTTCCATTCCTGTCGCGGTCCTCATTGGAGTCAGTTTCTTCATAGCGCTTGATGGTTTTTGCGACTGCACTTGAAGAAACGTTCAAAGTTCTTGAAATGTTCTGTATTGACTGACCTTCATGTCTTAAAGTAATGATGGACTGTCGTTTCTCTTTGCATATTTGAGCTGTTCTTGCCATAATATGGACTTGGTATTTTACCAAATAGGACTATCTTCTGTATACCCCCCCACTTTGTCACAACACAACTGATTGGCTAAAATGCATAAAGAATGAAATAAATTCCACAAGTTAACTTTTAAGTTAATTGAAATGCTTTCCAGGTGACTACCTCATGAAGCTGGTTGAGAGAATGCCAAGAGTGTGCAAAGCTGTCATCAAGGCAAAGGGTGGCTACTTTGAAGAATCTCAAATATAAATATATTTTGATTTGTTTAACACTTTTTTGGTTACTACATGATTCCATATATGTTATTTCATAGTTTTGATGTCTTCACTATTATTCTACAATGTAGAAAATAGTAAAAATAAAGAAAAACCCTTGAATGAGTAGATGTGTCCAAACTTTTGGAAAGTATTCAGATCCTTTGACTTTGTCCACATTTTGTTACATTACAAACTTATTCTAAAATGGATGAAATAAATAAAAATTATCAGCAATCTACACACAATACCCCATAATGACAAAGCGAAAACAGGTTTCTGGAAATGTTTGCAAATGTATTAAAAATAAAAACACAAATACCTTATTTTAATAAGTATTCAGACCCTTTGCTATGAGACTCGAAATTGAGCTCAAGTGCATCCTGTTTCCATTGATCATCCTTGAGATGTTTCTACAACTTGATTGGAGTCCACCTGTGGTAAATTCAATTGATTGGACATGATTTGGAAAGGCACCCACCTGTCTACATAAGGTCCGAAAGTTGACAGAGCATGTCAGAGCAAAAACCAAGCCATGAGGTCGAAGGAATTGTCCGATGAGCAAAAAAAGGCTACCAAAAAATGTCTGCAGCATTGAAGGTCCCCAAAAACACAGTGGCCTCCATCATTCTTAAATGGAAGAAGTTTGGAACCACCAAGACTCTTCTTAGAGCTGGCCGCCTGGCCAAACTGAGCAATCGGGGGAGAAGGGCCTTGGTCAGGGAAGTGACCAAGAACCCGATGGTCACTCTGACAGAGTTCCTCTGTGTAGATGGGAGAACCTTCCAGAAGGACAACCATCTCTGCAGCACTCCACCAATCAGGCCAGAGTAGCCAGACGGAAGCCACTCCTCAGTAAAAGGCACATGACAGCACGCTTGGAGGCACCTAAAGACTCTCAGACCATGAGAAACAAGATTCTCTGGTTTGATGAAACCAAGATTGAACTCTTTGGCCTGAATGCCAAGCGTCACATCTGGAGGAAACCTGGCACCATCCCTACGGTGAACCATGGTGGTGGCAGCATCATGCTGTGGGGATCATTTTCAGTGGCAGGGACTGGGAGACTAGTCAGGATAGAGGGAAAGGTGAACGGAGCAAAGGACAGAGAGATCCTTAATGAAAACCTGCTCCAGAGCGCTCAGGACCTCAGACTGGAGTGAAGGTTCACCTTCCAACAGGACAACAACCAAGACAATGCAGGAGTGGCTTCGGGACAAGTCTCTGAATGTCCTTGAGTGGCCCAGCCAGAGCCCGGACTTGAACCCGATCGAACATCTCTGGAGAGACCTAAAAATAACTGTGCAGCGACGCTCCCCATCCAATCTGACAGAGCTTGAGAGGATCTGCAGAGAAGAATGGCAGAAACTCCCCAAATACAAGTGAGCCAAGCTTATAGTGTCATACCCAAGAAGACTTGAGGCTGTAATCGCTGCCAAAGGTGCTTCAACATAATACTGAGTAAAGGGTCTGAATACTTATGTAAATGTGATATTTCAGTTTTTTATTTCGAACAAATTAGCAAAAATGTCTAAAAATCTGTTTTTGCTTTGTCATTGTGGGGCATTGTGTGTAGATTGATGAGGGGGGAAAACAATTTAATCAATTTTAGAATAAGGCTGTAACGTAACAAAATGTGGAAAAAGTCAAGGGGTCTGAATTCTTTCCGAAGGCACTGTATATATATATATATATATATATATATATATATATATATATATACAGTTGAATTCAGAAGTTTACATACACCTTAGCCAAATACATTTAAACTCAGTTTTTCACAATTCCTGACATTTAATCCTAGTAAAAATTCCCAGTCTTAGGTCAGTTAGGGTCAACACTTTATTTTAAGAATGTGAAATGTCAAAATAATAGTAGAGAGAATTATTTATTTCAGCTTTTATTTATTTCATCACAATTCCAGTCGGTCAGAAGTTTACATACACTCAATTAGTATTTGGTAGCATCCATTTTGTGAAGTGCACCAGTCCCTCCTGCAGCAAAGCACCCCCACAGCATGATGCTACCACCCCCATGCTTCACGTTTGGGATGGTGTTCTTCGGCTTGCAAGCAAACCCCCTTTTTCCTCCAAACATAACGATGGTCATTATGGCCAAACAGTTCTATTTTTGTTTCATCAGACCAGAGGACATTTCTCCAAAAAGTATGATCTTTGTCCCCATGTGAAGTTGCAAACCGTAGTCTGGCTTTTTCATGGCGGTTTTGGAGCAGTGGCTTCCTTGCTGTGGCTTCCTTGCTCTTCCTTGCTGAGCGGCCTTTCAGGTTATGTCGATATAGGACTCGTTTTACTGTGGATATAGATACTTTTGTACCTGTTTCCTCCAGCATCTTCACAAGATCCATTGCTGTTGTTCTGTGATTGATTTGCACTTTTCGCTCCAAACTACGTTCATCTCTAGGAGACAGAACGCGTCCCCTTCCTGAGCGGTATGACGGCTGCGTGGTCCCATGGTGTTTATACTTGCGTACTATTGTTTGTACAGATGAACGTGGTACCTTCAGGCATTTGGAAATTGCTCCCAAGGATGAACCAGACTTGTGGAGGTCTACAATTATTTTTCTGAGGTCTTGGCTGATTTCTTTTGACTTTCCCATGATGTCAAGCAAAGATACACTGAGTTTGAAGGTAGGCCTTGAAATACATCCACAGGTACACCTCCAATTGACTCAAATGATATCAATTAGCCTATCAGAAGCTTCTAAAGCCATTACATACTTTTTTTTTAATTTTCCAAGCTGTTTAAAGGCACAGTCAACTTAGTGTATGTAAACTTCTGACCCACTGGAATTGTGATACAGTGAATTATAAATGAAATAATCTGTCTGTAAACAATTGTTGGAAAAATTACTTGTGTCATGCACAAAGTAGATGTCCTAACTGACTTGCCAAAACTATAGTTTGTTAACAAGAAATGTGTGGAGTGGAAGAAAACGAGTTTTAATGACTCCAACCTAAGTGTATGTAAACTTCCGACTTCAACTGTATATATATATATATATATATGTATATATATATATATATATATATATATATATATATACAGTGGGAGAACAAGTATTTGATACACTGCCGATTTTGCAGGTTTTCCTACTTACAAAGCATGTAGAGGTCTGTAATTTTTATCATAGGTACACTTCAACTGTGAGAGACGGAATCTAAAACAAAAATCCAGAAAATCACATAGTATGATTTTTAAGTAATTAATTTGCATTTTATTGCATGCCATAAGTATTTGATACATCAGAAAAGCAGAACGTAATATTTGGTACAGAAACCTTTGCAATTACAGAGATCATACGTTTCCTGTAGGTCTTGACCAGGTTTGCACACACTGCAGCAGGGATTTTGGCCCACTCCTCCATACAGACCTTCTCCAGATCCTTCAGGTTTCGGGGCTGTCGCTGGGCAATACAGACTTTCAGCTCCCTCCAAAGATTTTCTATTGGGTTCAGGTCTGTAGACTGACTAGGCTTCTCCAGGACCTTGAGATGCTTCTTACGGAGCCACTCCTTAGTTGCCCTGGCTGTGTGTTTCGGGTCGTTGTCATGCTGGAAGACCCAGCCACGACCCATCTTCAATGCTCTTACTGAGGGAAGGAGGTTGTTGGCCAAGATCTCGCAATACATGGCCCCATCCATCCTCCCCTCAATACGGTGCAGTCGTCCTGTCCCCTTTGTAGAAAAGCATCCCCAAATAATTATGCTTCCACCTCCATGCTTCATGGTTGGGATGGTGTTCTTGGGGTTGTACTCATCCTTCTTCTTCCTCCAAACACGGTGAGTGGAGTTTTGACCAAAAAGCTCTATTTGTAGCTCATCAGACCACAGGACCTTCTCCATTCCTCCTCTGGATCATCCAGATGGTCATTGGCAAACTTCAGACGGGCCTGGACATGCGCTGGCTTGAGCAGGGGGACCTTGCGTGCGCTGCAGGATTTTAATCCATGACAGCGTAGTGTGTTACTAATGGTTTTCTTTGAGACTGTGGTCCCAGCTCTCTTCAGGTCATTGACCAGGTCCTGCCGTGTAGTTCTGGGCTGATCCCTCACCTTCCTCATGATCATTGATGCCCCACGAGGTGAGATCTTGCATGGAGCCCCAGACCGAGGGTGATTGACCGTCATCTTGAACTTCTTCCATTTTCTAATAATTGCGCCAACAGTTGTTGCCTTCTCACCAAGCTGCTTGCCCATTGTCCTGTAGCCCATCCCAGCCTTGTGCAGGTCTACAATTTTATCCCTGATGTCCTTACACAGCTCTCGGGTCTTGGCCATTGTTGAGAGGTTGGAGTCTGTTTGATTGAATGTGTGGACAGGGGTCTTTTATACAGGTAACGAGTTCAAACAGGTGCAGTTAATATATGTAATGAGTGGAGAACAGGAGGGCTTCTTAAAGAAAAACTAACAGGTCTGTGAGAGCCAGTATTCTTACTGGTTGGTAGGTGATCAAATACTTCTGTCATGCAATAAAATGCAAATTAATTACTTAAAAATCATACTATGTGATTTTCTGGATTTTTGTTTTAGATTCCGTCTCTCACAGTTGAAGTGTACCTATGATAAAAATTACAGACCTCTACATGCTTTGTAAGTAGGAAAACCTGCAAAATCGACAGTGTATCAAATACTTGTTCTCCCCACTGTTATATATATATATATATATATATATATATATATATATATATATATATATATATATATATATATATATATATATGTAACAGGACAAATCTGAAGGGGCACATAGCCCTGTGCCCCCTATGGGCATGACGCCTCTGCATACACACTCCACCCCAGCAGTATGAGTAATATCCAGTCAGTTTGCTCTGGAGATATTACAGTAAAGATTCACTTAAGTGGCTCTGTGACATTTACAAGGAGATTTGAATATTTCCCTCTGCTCTCTCGCTCTTGCTCTTGCTCTTGCTCTCGCTCTTGCTCTTGCTCTCTGTCTCTGTCTCTTTCCTTCCTTCCTTCCTTCCTTCCTTCCTTCCTTCCTTCCTTCCTTCCTTCCTTCCTTCCTTCCTTCCTTCCTTCCTTCCTTCCTTCCTTCCTTCCTTCCTTCCTTCCTTCCTTCCTTCCTTCCTTCCTTCCTCCCTCCCTTCCTTCCTTCCTTCCTTCCTTCCTTCCTTCCTTCCTTCCTTCCTCCCTTCCTTCCTTCCTTCCTTCCTTCCTCCTTCCTTCCTTCCTTTATTACTTCCTTCCGTCCTTCCTTCATTCCATCTATTTCTCTCTATCTTCCTCTGCTCTCTCTCTCTCTCTCTCTCTCTCTCTCTCTCTCTCTCTCTCTCTTTCCTTCTCTCTGTCTCTCTCTCTCTTTTCCTCTCTTTCTCAGTTTTAATTGCAGAGGATAATTCCTAAGATATCATCTCAGTATGGAAGAGGTGCTTGGGTAACCTTTTCCAGGCTTACCATGTTATGACAGAGGCTTTCTCCCACTTTATTGCTTAGTGTGTGTGTGTGTGTGTGTGTGTGTGTGTGTGTGTGTGTGTGTGTGGATGAAGACACTCATTATGAGAGGAACTCCTGAAAAGGTTCCTGACACCATCAAGTCTCCCTCTTCACACAGCCACATTAATGGCTCTCTCACACACACACAGGTCGGTGTAAATCAGAAATGAGAGAGACTGAGTGTACAGTACCCTGGGACATAAGTCAGACGAAAGCAGAACTGAACTTTCACTCAACGCAGGCACACACACACACACACACACAGACTTGTTCATTCTGATACCTGGTTGTTGTGACAGCTAGAACAAGGAGCTGTTAGATTAGAACACAGAGGAAGAAGAAGAAGACAGGGTTATAATTCTCATCTATTTAGAGTTCGTTTCTGTCTGTTGTGAAAATAGTTTCTGTCTTTTGTGTAATTGTTGTGTAAGATCCAGTTTATGTTGACAAAAGACTAATAAGAATGTTAGTTCAACATTTCACAATGCCTGCAAAATTCCTAAGAAAGGACGACAAAATACATTTTTATCTATCTTAGTTATATTACCCTGTATTTAGAGTTGTGCTTGTGTCACGGTTTACTAAGCCAGAACCCAGAAGCAGACCAGGACAAGGTAAGTTGAAACAAAGGTGAGTGTTTATTTAATAGATCCACGAGTGAGGCTGAATAATCCAGGGAACAGAGCGGGTGGCGTGGATGGGTTGTTGAGGGTGCAGTGGTAGGTCCAGTAATGGCTCGGCAGCCGCCGACCATCAGGCAGAGGTTGGGTGAAGGTTCCGGGTGAGTGACTGCAGATAGAACAAAACGGAGGTAAGTATACAGCAAGTCAAAAAGGTGCAAAACAACAAAACTAACGCTAGAAGTTCCAACGCTGATACACGGACAAACATACTGTTCATGGCTAACCGATCCGGCAGGGAATGGATGTCAGGTCAGAGCTTATGAAGGTGATGATCAGGGCCAGGTGTGCAGATTGCTGATGGAATGCAGGTGTGGAAATCAGGAGAGCTCCCGCCTAGCAACGTAGCCCGGCAACCAGGCAGGGAGCGTTCCAGAACCCTCGGGAAACTGGAGATCCCGAGCAGAAAAACTAATACACAGACGGAACCGACTCAGACTGCCGGAATCGTTACAGTACCCCCCTCCGGCGAACGCCACCGGGCGGACTCCCCGGAGCGCCAGGATGGAGGCGGTAGAAGTCACGAATGAGGTCAGCATCTAGGATCTGTCGCCGCGGAATCCAACTCCTCTCTTCAGGACCATACCCCTCCCAGTCCACGAGATACTGGAAACCCCGGCCCCGCCGTCTGGAATCCATGATGCGTCGCACCGTGTAGGCAGGACCACCTCCGATCATCCGAGGAGGAGGAGGAGGAGGCGGAGGGGCAACAGAGGACTGAGGAAAACAGGCTTGAGGCAGGAGACATGAAAGGTGGGATGGACTCTGAGCGTCCTCGGTAGTTTGAGTCGAACTGCCACCGGATTGATCACCTTCTCCACCACAAACGGACCAATGAACTTCGGTAACAACTTCCTAGACTCAGTCCGTAAAGGAAGATCCCGTGTGGCCAACCAGACCCTATCTCCGATGGTATAGGTGGGAGCGGGGATCCGGCGACGATTCGCCTGGAGCTGATACCGGTCCGAAACTCTAAGGAGTGCCTTTCTGGCCCGATGCCAGGTCCGGTGGCAACGACGAATATGGGCCTGAACAGAGGGCACTGAGAGCTCCTTCTCCTGAGAAGGGAACAAGGGAGGTTGGTAGCCATACAGGCACTGGAAGGGAGACATCCCAGTGGCAGATGTAGGGAGAGTATTGTGGGCATACTCAACCCAAGGCAACTGAGAGACCCAGGAGGTGGGGTTGGAAGAGACAAGGCAGCGTAGCGTGGATTCCATCTTCTGGTTGGCTCTCTCCGCCTGACCATTAGATTGGGGGTGAAAACCAGATGTGAAACTGACTGTAGCTCCAATGGCCAAACAGAAGGACTTCCAGACAGCAGAGGTAAACTGAGGGCCACGGTCGGAAACGATATCACTGGGCAAACCGTGGACCCTGAAAACCTCCCCTAACCAGGATCTCGGACGTCTCCGAGGCAGAGGGAAGCTTGGCAATTGGCACAAAGTGGGCGAACTTGCTGAATCTGTCCACGATAGTCAGAACGACCGTGTTCCCCTCAGAAGCGGGCAACCCAGTGACAAAGTCCAGGGCCAGATGCGACCATGGTCGCCGGGGAATAGGAAGGGGGTGAAGTAGTCCAGAGCTGGGCCGATTGGTACTCTTATTCTGCGCACACACTGGACAGGCAGCTACAAAACCCCGAGTATCCTCGGCCATGGCAGGCCACCAAAACGTCTGCGAAGAAACGCCATCGTCCGAGCCACGCCAGGGTGACAAGCCATCTTGCTGGCGTGGGACCATTTGAGGACAGCAGGACGAACCGACTCAGGCACAAACAACCGACCGGGTGGACCGTTACCGGGACCGGGCTGCGTCCGAAGGGCCGCCATCACCTCCTCCTCAATCTTCCACATAACTGCTCCCACGACGCAGTTCCGGGGGAGAATTGTCTCGGTCTTGGACCCACTCTCTTCCGTCTTGGAGAACATCCGGGACAAGGCGTCCGCCTTGCCGTTCTTAGATCCAGGTCGGAACGTCAGGGAAAAAATTGAATCGTCCGAAAACAACGCCCACCTGGCCTGACGGGGAGTTGAGACGTCTAGCCGATTGCACGTAAGCAAGATTCTTGTGGTCAGTCCAGACAATAAACGGTTGCTCCGCCCCCTCCAACCAGTGGCGCCACTCCTCCAAGGCAAGTTTCACCGCGAGAAGCTCCCGGTTACCCACATCGTAGTTCCTCTCCGCAGGCGAAAGGCGACGAGAGTAGTAGGCGCAGGGATGGAGTTTACTGTCCGTGGAGCATCACTGCGACAGGATGGCGCCAACTCCCACATCAGACGCGTCCACTTCAACGACGAACTGACGGGCCGTGTCCGGTTGAGAGAGAATCGGTGCGTTGGTGAATCGCCTCTTCAAATCCAGAAACGCTCGATCCGCCTCCGGATTCCACTTGAAGGTCCTGATACTGGAAGTCAAGGCAGTTAACGGAGCGGCCACACGGCTGTAATCCCGGATGAATCTGCGGTAGAAATTCGCAAACCCCAAAAATCTCTGGAGCTGCAATCTCGTACCGGGCTGGGCCCATTCCAGAACCGCTCTAACCTTCTCCTGGTCCATCCTAATCTCTCCCCTGGAGATGATGTACCCGAGAAAGGATGTCGTGTGGGCGTGGAACTCGCACTTCTCGGCCTTCACGAACAGGCGATTCTCCAACAATCGCTGCAGAACCTGCCGGACATGCTGGACGTGGTCGGAAGGTTCCTTCGAGAAGATCAGAATGTCATCCAGGTAAACAAACACAAAGAGACCGATCATATCTCTCAGGACGCTGTTCACCATACTCTGGAATACCGCTGGAGCATTGGTCAGTCCAAACGGCATCACCTGATACTCGAAGTGACCCATCGGTGTATTGAAACCCGTCAACCACTCGTCCCCCTCTCTGATCCGGACCATGTGATACGCATTGCGTAGGTCTAGCTTGGTGAACACCGTAGCACCCTGTAAGGAGTCGAAGGCAGAACTCATCAAGGGCAGGGGATACTTGTTCTTGACCGTGATGTCATTCAACCCCGATAATCAATACACGGTCGAAGAGAGCCATCCTTCTTACCCACAAAGAAGAATCCTGCCCCCCAGGGGTGATGACGAGGGACGAACGAGACCAGCAGCTAGGGACTCCTTGATGTAGGTCTCCAAAGCCTCACGTTCAGGTCGGGAGATACTGTATAACCTTCCCTTGGGGTAGACAGCTCCAGGGAACAGGTTGATGGCACAATCATATGGTCGGTGGGGAGGGAGTGACAGAGCCTTCTGCTTACTGAACACTTCCTCCAAATCGTGATATGTCTCGGGAACCAGGGACAAATCTGGGGGTTTAGCCTCAATCACCTGACTGGGAACCGAATGGGGACAGGCAGTCTTGAGACAGTTAGCATGACAATCAAGGCTCCAACTCGTTACCTTGCCCGTCACCCAATCGAACGTGGGATTGTGTTCCTTCAGCCAGGGGTATCCAAGGACCAGAGGAACATGGGAAGACGGCAGAATGAAGAATGAAATCATCTCAGAATGATTCCCCGACAACAGCATCTTAACCGGTTCAGTCCTCATCGTGATACGTGCCAGACTACTGCCGTCCAGAGTGGTAGCTTCAATGGCTTCCGGCAATTGCTCCTTGGAAAGCCCCAGCTGTTCCACCAACTCGGCATCAAGAAAGCTTCCATCGGCACCTGAATCGATAAAAGCGTTAATCGCTAAGCTCTGATTCCTGTTCATAAGGGTAGCCGGGAAACGGGGTCTGACAGAGGTATTGAGAGGTCGAAACTGGCTCGCTAAAAGTCCTCCCAACTTTAGCGAGCCGCGCAGTTTGACGACCGCCGGGAACAAGTGGCGAGGTAATGTCCCGAACCACCACAGTAGAGGCAACAGTTAGTCCTACGTCTGTGTTGGCGCTCCTCCTTGGTTAACCCGTGCCGCCCCACTTGCATGGGTTCAGAATCGGGAGACAGGACCTCTCCACTAATCCTGTGTGGTGGACGATGATCGACGTATTCTGGTCCAATCCCTGACCCGACTGGAACCTGAGAAGCTGATCGGTTGGACGGGACCCATTGCTTCTCCCTCCTTCGCTCTCGGACTCGATTATCCACCCGAATAGACAAGGCTACCAAGCTGTCCAGGTCACTAGGCTCCGGATAGGAGATCAACTCATCCTTGAGCTGCTCCGACAGACCCTGGTAAAAGGCCGCTTGCAGAGACTCCTCATTCCACCCACTCTCCACAGCCAACGTCTTGAACTCGATCACGAAGTCGGCCACGCTGCGAGTTCCTTGGCGAAGCGAAAACAGGCGCCTAGCTGCGTCCCTCCCTCGGACGGAATGGTCGAAGAGCTTCCTCATCTCGGCCGTGAACCCCTGGTATGAAGCCATGCAGGGATCCTGTCGTTCCCAAACGGCTGAAGCCCACTCCAGCGCTCGACCACGCAGCAACTCAATCACAAAGGCTATCCTAGCCTTGTCTGTGGCATAAGAGTAGGGCTGTAGATCGAACACTAACCCACACTGCATAAGGAAGGAACGGCATCTTCCCAGCTCCCCCTCATATTTATCCGGCGTCGGAACCTTGGGCTCACGGAAGGACACGGCTCCAGAAGCGGCAGGCGAGATGGGTGAAACCGGTAGTGGATCCTCCACCGGAAACTTGCGCTGGTTCTGGACCTCCGTCAGACCGGTAGAAAGGTTCCGAACTGACAACGCGATCTCCTGTAGTACCGTGCTATGATGACCCAACATCTTCTCCTGATGGGTAATGGCATGGCGAACAGAGTCCAGGTCCGCTGGGTTCATTACTGGCCGGATCGTTCTGTCACGGTTTACTAAGCCAGAACCCAGAAGCAGACCAGGACAAGGTAAGTTGAAACAAAGGTGAGTGTTTATTTAATAGATCCACGAGTGAGGCTGAATAATCCAGGGAACAGAGCGGGTGGCGTGGATGGGTTGTTGAGGGTGCAGTGGTAGGTCCAGTAATGGCTCGGCAGCCGCCGACCATCAGGCAGAGGTTGGGTGAAGGTTCGGGTGAGTGACTGCAGATAGAACAAAACGGAGGTAAGTATACAGCAAGTCAAAAAGGTGCAAAACAACAAAACTAACGCTAGAAGTTCCAAGGCTGATACACGGACAAACATACTGTTCATGGCTAACGATCCGGCAGGGAATGGATGTCAGGTCAGAGCTTATGAAGGTGATGATCAGGGCCAGGTGTGCAGATTGCTGATGGAATGCAGGTGTGGAAATCAGGAGAGCTCCCGCCTAGCAACGTAGCCCGGCAACCAGGCAGGGAGCGTTCCAGAACCCTCGGGAAACTGGAGATCCCGAGCAGAAAAACTAATACACAGACGGAACCGACTCAGACTGCCGGAATCGTTACAGCTTGATACTAACACAGTCTTGGTGGTGCCGAACAATGTCCGCTCTGATTTTTATATCAATATTTTTTACAATGGTAAAGGTACTAATGGAGTGACACCTAAATACGCTAAATATGTGTATGGTACCAATAAGATTTGATTTGATTTGATTTGGCATCAGGAAAACGGTTCTTTCAAATTTACGGCCACATAAAAAGGTAAATACCGTGAGGTACAAGGCCGTCCAGATACAGGCTACTGATAGTCTTCCTATTACAGCTTTATGGCTGGTGTAATTCACACAGACACAAACAGGCCACACAGCACCATCTACACACATACCTGTGTGTGTGTGTGCGTGTGCGTGTGTATGTCTCCCAGGGCCACATTGACTTGCTGCCTTGTCCAGTGATAGGCCCTACAGTATATCCAGATGAAGCAGATAATAGGATACATATGTATGGTGGTCTGTTGTAGCAGGTACACTCTTTTAAGCCTTTTAGGCAATTATATTTGTCACGACAAAAGCAGCAGGAAAGAAATTGACCTAAGTAATAGATCTGTAATCCTGATAATTCATAGCCAACGAGTATCCAGAGGTGGTTGTAGCTAAGTACAAACACAAATTGTGTTTGCTGACTTTCAAGGTAAGTAAAATTAATATTCAAATGTATCTGAACTACCTCTGTAAGAGGGACATTATTCCTTCACCACAGGAGGCCCAGAGTCAAAGCATCTGTTCTATGTCTATTTCTATTGTTGTCTATCTATACTGTAGAAAACGTACTGTCCGCACCCACACACACACACGCCCGCCCGGACACACACACACACACACACACACACACACACACACACACACACACACACACACACACACACACACACACACACACACACACACACACACACACACACACACACGCACACACAGACACACACACACACAGCAGATGGCCTTCAGGAAGCTGATTGATAAATGCAGCAGGCTGGAGTGTGAGTGTGTGTGTGTGTGTGTGTGTGTGTGTGTGTGTGTGTGTGTGTGTGTGTGTGTGTGTGTGTGTGTGTGTGTGTATGTGTGTGTGTGTGTGTGTGTGTCTGTGTCCGTGTGTCGGTTTTTGTCATTCAGGAAACACTATCTCCTGCAGGGACATAAAACAGCCACCTCAGAGATGACACTGTGCAGCGCGCCACACCACCAAACGGCATCTTTCTCACTCCACCAAGGACAGCAGCATGACTTATGACACCTCTCCACTTCCTCTCCTTTTCTCTTCTCCTGCCCCAATGCTTTAGCTTCCCTCAGCAAGAAAGCAGCAATGAATCCCAAAGAAACAAACAAGCCTTCATTCTGTCCTGCACTGTTATTAGTGTGTAATAACAGTTTCATAATGTTATTTGTATGTAAATACCTGCTCGTTTGTGTACTGTTAAATTGTGCTGAGAAAAGAAAGCTCCTGAGTTATCATGCTAGAGCTCAAAGTGAGTGAGTGCCAATGCCCTCTGCGCCTACACAGCAGCAAAATATGATTTCTATCAGCAGATTGATACTCCTCTCTTTCTGTCTCTGCTCTCCTTATCTTACTCTACATTTCTCTCTCTCTATTTTCCCTCTGTCTGACTCTCAATATTTCTTCTCTATATCCTCTCAATAACAGACACATGTCAATTCCCCAAACTGCTTTCAACAGTTAAGTTTTGTAATTGTATATACAGTATTATGGATCCCCATTAGCTGCTGCCAAGGCCAATCAGCCCTGTGCTAGCCTCGAGCCAGGCCCATCTCCCGGCTATCTACCTCTCTGTCAACCGGACGGGACCTCCTAGTGTTGACACGGAGCCACGCCGATCCAACACGACTGGTCTGCTGACGAAATCGTCTGATGTGGTTTCAACAAGCTTCCCGTTACGACGTCGACCACGAAGATCCATCTGCTAGCCCCGGCCCGCTAGCACACGCTAGCCGTGGCCTCTTGCTCGCTAGTGCTATAGCAGCCCCCAAACTACCTCTGAACTCTCCTATTGCTGTTCACCGGACCTTATGATAACTCGGCTCTACAGCTGATGCCTGCTGGACTGTTACTTTATACGGTACCGCATCCTGTTTATGTTTAGCCTCAGCCCAAACTTTGTCGCCATTACCAGCTGTTGTCTTAGCTCTCTCGAATAACACCTGTGATTGCTTTACGCCTCTCTCCCATGTCAATATGCCTTGTTTATTGCTGTTTTGGTTATTTCTTATTGTACTATTTCACTGTAGATCCCCCAGCCCAGCTCAACCTGCCTTAGATAGCTCCTTTGTCCCACCCCCCATACACGCGGCGACCGACTCAATCTGTGCCTCCAGAGTTTGCTATCTCTTTCATCGTTACCCAACGCTTAGGTTTACATCCACTGTACTCATATCCTTCCATATCCTTGTCTGTACATAATGCCCGGAAATCTGCCCCTTTTTTTCTCTGTACCCAACACACTAGAAGACCAGTACTAAAAGCCTTTAGCCGTATCCTTATTCTACTCCTCCTCTGTTCCTCTGGTGATGTAGAGGTTAAGAGTCCCAGGCGTTATCATTTGTTGACTTCTGTTACCGTAAAAGCCTTGGTTTCTTGCACGTTAACATCCGAAGCCTCCTCCCTAAGTTTGAGTTATTCACTGCGTTAGCACACTCCGCCAACCCTGATGTTCTAGCAGTGTCTGAATTCCTGGCTTAGGAAGGCCACCAAAAATTCAGAAATGTCCATCCCCAACTACAACATTTTCCGTCTCGATGGAACTGCCAAAGGGGGTGGGGTTGCAATCTACTGTAGAGATAGCCTGCAGAGCTCTATCGTGCTATCCAGGTCTGTGCCCAAACAGTTTGAGCTTCTACTTCTAAAAATCCACCTTTCCAGAAACAAGTCTCTCACTGTTGCCACATGCTACAGACCCCCCTCAGCCCCGAGCTGTGCTCTGGACACCATATGTGAACTGATTGCCCCCCATCTATCCTCAGAGTTCGTACTGCTTGGTGACCTAAACTGAGATATGCTTAACACCCCGGCCAACCAACAATCTAAACTAGATGCCCTCAATCTCACACAAATTATCAACGAACTTATCAGGTACAACCCTAAATCTGTAAATGTGGGCACCCTCATAGATATCATCCTGACAAATGTACCCTCTAAATACACCTCCGCTGTCTTCAACCAGGATCTCAGCAATCACTGCCTTATTGCCTGCGTCCGTAATGGGTCCGCGGTCAAACAACCACCCCTCATCACTGTCAAACGCTCCCTAAAATACTTTAGCGAGCAGGCCTTTCTAATTGACCTGGCTCGGGTATCCTGGATGGATATTGACCTCATTCCGTCAGTAGAGGATGCCTGGTTGTTCTTTAAAAGTGCTTTCCTCTCAATCTTAAATAAGCATGCCCCATTCAAAAAAATCAGAACTAAGAACAGACATAGCCCCTGGTTCTCCTCAGACTTGACTGCCCTTGACCAGCACAAAAACATCCTGTGGCATACTGCATTAGCATCGAACAGCACCCGCGATATGCAACTTTTCAGAGAAGTCAGGAACCAATATACACAATCAGTTAGGAAAGCAAAGGCTAGCTTTTTCAAACAGAAATGTGCATCCTGTAGCACTAACTCCAAAACGTTTTGGGACACTGTAAAGTCCATGGAAAATAAGAGCACCTCCTCCCAACTGCCCACTGCACTGAGGCTAGGAAACACTGTCACCACCGATAAATCTACAATAATCGAGAATTTCAACAAGCATTTTGCTACTGCTGGCCATGCTTTCCACCTGGCTACCACTACCCCGGCCACCAGCTCTGCACCCTCCGCTGCAAATTGCCCCGCTTCTCCTTTACACAAATTCAGACAGCTGATGTTCTGAAAGAGCTGAAAACTCTGGACCCCTACAAATCAGCTGGGCTAGACAATCTGGACCCTTTCTTTCTAAAATTAGCCGCCGAAATTGTCGCAACCCCTATTACTAGACTGTTCAACCTCTCTTTCGTAACGTCTGAGATCCCCAGAGATTGGAAAGCTGCTGCGGTCATCCCCCTCTTCAAAGGGGTGACACTCTAGATCCAAACTGTTACAGACCTATAGCCATCCTGCCCTGCCTTTTGAAAGTATTTGAAAGCCAAGTTAACAAACAGATCACCGACCATTTCGAATCCCACCGTATCATCTCTGCTATGCAATCCGGTTTCCGAGCTGGTCATGGGTGCACCTCAGCCACGCTCAAGGTCCTAAACAATATTATAACCGCGATCGATAAAGGACAGTACTGCGCAGCCGTCTTCATCGACCTGGCCAAGGCTTTCGACTCTATCAAACACCGCATTCTTATTGGCAGACTAAATAGCCTTGGTTTCTCTAATGACTGCCTCGCCTGGTTCACCAACTACTTCTCAGATAGAGTTCAATGTGTCAAATCGGAGGGCCTGTTGTCTGGACCTCTGGCTGTGTCTATGGGGGTGCCACAGGGTTCAATTCTCGGGCCGACTCTATTCTCTGTGTATATCAATGATGTCGCTCTTGCTGCTGGTGACGCTCGGATCCACCTCTATGCGGACGACACCATTTTGTATACATCTGGCCCTTCATTGGACACTGTGTTAACAAACCTCCAAACGAGCTTCAACGCCATACAACACTCCTTCCGTAGTCTCCAACTGCTCTTAATCACTAGTAAAACTAAATGCATGCTCTTCAACCGAACGCTGCTTGCACCCGCCCACCCAACTAGAATCACTACTCTCGGCGGGTCTGATCTAGAGTATGTGGACAACTACAAATACCTAGGTGTCTGGTTAGACTGTAAACTCTCCTTCCAGACTCACATTAAGCATCTCCAATCAAAAGTTAGATCTAGAATCAGCTTCATATTTCGCAACAAAGCCTCCTTCACTCATGCTGCCAAACATGCCCTCGTAAAACTTGACTATCCTACTGATCCTTGACTTCGGTGATGTCATTTACAAAATAGCCTCCAACAATCTACTCAGCAAATTGGATGTAGTCTATCACAGTGTCATCCGTTTTGTCACCAAAGCCCCATATACTACCCACCATTGTGACCTGTACGATCTTGTTGGCTGGCCCTCACTACATATTCGTCGCCAAACCCACTGGCTCCAGGTCATCTATAAATCACTGCTAGGCAAATCCCCGTCTTATCTTAGCTCACTGGTCACCATAGCAACACCCACCCGTAGTCTGCGCTCCAGCATGTATATCTCACTGGTCATCCCCAAAGCCAACACCTACTTTGGCCGCCATTCCTTCCAGTTCTCTGCTGCCAATGACTGGAACGAACTGCAAAAATCTCTGAAGCTGGAGACTCTTATCTCCCTCACTAACTTTAGCATCAGTTGTCAGAGCAGCTTACCGATCACTGCACCTGTACACAGCCATTCTGAAATTAGCCCACCCAACTACCTCATCCCCATATTGTTATTTATTTAGCTAATTTGCACCCCAGTATCTCTATTTGCACATCATCTTTTGCACATCTATCATTCCAGTGTTAATTACAAAATTGTAACTATTTTTGCACTATGGCCTATTTATTTATTGCCTTACCTCCATAACTTACTACATTCGCACACACTGAATATATTTTCTGTTGTATTTTTGAGTATGTTTTGTTTACCCCATATGTAACTCTGTGTTGTTGTTTTTATCACACTGCTTTGCTTTATCTTGGCCAGGTCGCAGTTGTAAATGAGAACTTGTTCTCAACTGGCTTACCTGGTTAAATAAAGGTTAAAAAAAATAAAAAATTAAAGGCAGCAACTACTCTTCCTTAAAAACATTACAATACCTTCACAACACATTAAGTGTGTGCCCTCAGGCCCATACTCTACTACCACATATCTACAATACAAAATCCATGTGTACGTGTGTGTACAGTGTGAGGTTATCGTGTGTGTATGCGTGTGTCTGTGCCTGTGTATTTGTCTCTTCACAGTCCACGCTGTTCCATAAGGTGTATTTGTATGTTTTTTTTAATCAGGTTTTACTGCTTGCATGAGTTACATGATGTGGAATAGAGTTCCATGTAGCCATGGCTCTATGTAGTACTGTGCGCCTCCCATAGTCGGTTCTTGACTTGGGGATTGTTTAGAGACTTCTGGTGGCATGTCTTGTGGGGTATGCATGGGTGTCTGAGCTGTGTGCTAGTAGTTTAAACAGAAAGCTTGGTGCACTCAACATGTCAATACTTCTCACAAATACAAGTAGTGATGAAGTCAATCTCTCCTAGACTTTGAGCCTATTATTAATGTTACTCTCCGTGTACATTTAAGGGCCAGAAGTGCTGCCCTTTTCTGGGCCAATTGTAATTTTCCTAAGTCCCTCTTTGTAGCACCTGACCACACGACTGGACAGTAGTCCAGGTGCGACAAAATTAGGGCCTGTAGGACCTGCCTTGTTGATAGTGCTGTTAAGAAGGCAGAGCAGCGCTTTATCATGGACAGATTTCTCCCCATCTTAGCTACTGCTGCATCAATATGTTTTGACCATGACAGTTTACAATCCAGGGTTACTCCAAGCAGTTTAGTCTCCTCAATTTGCTCAATTTCCACATTATTCATTACAAGATTTAGTTGAGGTTTAGGGTTTAGTGAATGATTTGTCCCAAATACAATGCTTTTAGTTTTTGAAATATTTAGGACTAACTTATTTCTTGCCACCCAGTCTGAAACTGACTGCAGCTCTTTGTTAAGTGTTGCAGTGATTTCACTTGCTGTGGTAGCTGACGTGTATAGAGTCATCAGCATACATAGACACACAGGCTTTACTCAGAGCCAGTCGCAGGTCAATAGTAAAGATTGAAAAAAGTAAGGGGCCTAGAAAGCTGACCTGGGGAATGGCTGACTATGGATTATGATGGAGAGACTTCCTTTAAAGAACACGCTCTGTGTTCTGTTAGACAGGTAACAAAATAGCAGGGGATGTAAAGCCATAACACATATGTTTTTCCAGCAGCAGATTATAATAATGTCAAAAGCTGCACTGAATAACAAAACAGCTCCTACAATATTTGTATTATATATTTCTCTCAGCCAATCATCAGTCATTTGTGTAAGTGCCATACATATTAAATGCCCTTCCCTCTAAGCATGCTGAAAATCTGTTGTTAATTTGTTTACTGTGAAATAGCATTGTATCTGGTCAAACACCAAGTTTATTAAGGGTTGGTAACAGGCTGCTTGGTCGGCTGTTTTGAGCCAGCAAAGGGTGCTTTGCTAATCTTGAGTAGAGGAATTACTTTTGCTTCCCTCCAGGCCTGAGGGCACATACTTTCCTGTAGGCTTAGATTGAAGAGATGGCAAATAGGAGTGGCAATATTGTCCGCTATCATCCTCAGTAATTGTCCATCCAAGTTGTCAGACCCAGGTGGCTTGTCATTGCTGATAGACAACAATACTTTTTTTTACCTCTTCCACTCACTTTACGGAATTCAAAATTACAATGTTTGTCTTTCATAATTTGGTCAGTTATGCATGGATGTGTAGGCTCAGAATTTGTTGTTGGCATGTCATGCCTAAATTTGCTAATCTTACCAATGAAAAAATCCTTAAAGTAGTCGTCAATATCAGTGGGTTTTGTGATAAATGAGCCATCTGAATCAACGAATGATGGAGCCGAGTTTTCCGTTTTGGCCAAAATTTCATTTAAGGTGCTCCAAAGCTTTTTACTATCATTCTTTATATAATTTATCTTTGTTTCAGGTTATGCAGCACTTTTGGTCACATACTTTAAAGGTTACATCCTTATGTCCTTGCAAAGGCCCATGGTCTGTTCCTGTAGTTAACTATCCGAAACTATCCAAATTCATTAGTTCACATAGTTCTAGAACCTGTGTTGCCTTGATGCAGCCTTATACTTGTTTCTGTGCATCTCAGAGTCTTACAATGCCTCATTGCCTATAGCTATCCCTATCTGTCCAAGTTCCCTAGTTGACATATGACTAGTTTAAGGGAACTAGAGTATGCTGCTATAATGCAGCTATACATGTGTGTCTGTGTTAACAAACCTCCAAACGAGCTTCAATGCCATACAACACTCCTTCAGTAGCCTCCAACTGCTCTTAAACACTAGTAAAACTAAATGCATGGTCTTCAATCGAACGCTGGTGGCACCCGCCCACTCGACTAGAATCACTACTCTCAACGGGTCTGTCCTAGAGTATGTGGACAACTACAAATACCTAGGTGTCTGGTTAGACTGTAAACTCTCCTTCCAGACTCACATTAAGAATCTCCAATCCAAAGTTAAATCTAGAATCGGCTTCATATTTCACAACAAAGCCTCCTTCACTCATGCTGCCAAACATGCCCTCGTAAAACGGACTATCCTACCGATCCTTGACTTTGGCGATGTCATTTACAAAATAGCCTCCAACACTCTACTCAGCAAATTGGATGTAGTCTATCACAGTGCCATCCGTTTTGTCACCAAAGCCCCATATACTACCCACCACTGTGACCTGTACGCTCTTGTTGGCTGGTCCTCACTATATATTAGTCGCCAAACCCACTGGCTCCAGGCCATCTAAAACCCACTGGCTCCAGGCCATCTAAAACCCACTGGCTCCAGGCCATCTAAAACCCACTGGCTCCAGGCCATCTAAAACCCACTGGCTCCAGGCCATCTAAAACCCACTGGCTCCAGGCCATCTAAAACCCACTGGCTCCAGGCCATCTAAAACCCACTGGCTCCAGGCCATCTATAAATCACTGCTAGGCAAATCCCCACCTTATCTTAGCTCATTGGTCACCATAGCAACACCCACCCGTAGTATGCACTCCAGCAGGTATATCTCACTGGTCATCCCCAAAGCCAACACCTCCTTTGGCCGCCATTCCTTCCAGTTCTCTGCTGCCAATGACTGGAACGAATTGCAAAACTCTCTGAAGCTGGAGACTCTTATCTCCCTCACTAACTTTAAGCATCAGTTGTCAGAGCACCTTACCGATCACTGCACCTGTACACAGCCCATCTGAAATTAGCCCACCCAACTACCTCATCCCCATATTGTTATTTATTTTGCTAATTTGCACCCCAGTATCTCTATTTGCACATCTATCATTCCAGTGTTAATACTAATTGTAATTATTTTGCACTATAGCCTATTTATTACCTTACCTCCATAACTTGCTACATTTGCACACACTGTATATATATTTTCTGTTGTATTTTTGACTTTATGTTTTGTTTTACCCCATATGTAACTCTGTGTTGTTGTTTTTATCGCACTGCTTTGCTTTATCTTGGCCAGGTCGCAGTTGTAAATGAGAACTTGTTCTCAACTGGCTTACCTGGTTAAATAAAGGTGAAATGAAATAAAATAAAATATACTAGCCGGTGTGTGTGTGCAGAGTCTCAGAGTCATGACGAGGTTACTCTGTCTCACTTTAGTCTTCCTCCTGCCAGCCATTTGCCTGAGAGCTGTTATTAAATTGCCACAGCAACGTGGTGTTCTAGCATCTCTCCATGACCTGTCTGTGATAACGGATCTGTTTGCTGTAAATTGCCCCCGTCTCACACACACACAGACACACACACCCTCCCAAATACCATCTGCTGCCCCGACAGCGCCGCGCCCACTCACAACCTCTAAAAATAGGCTTTCTGATTGACTCTCGAAGAGAAGGGGGTCCACATCACACCCCTGGCATAAAAACCCTTCAACCTCGCACATAATTCAATCGCTCAGGGTGTGGGTTATTGCTGTTTTCACCTCCTTCCCATCCCAAACACTCCACACAAGTCATTTGACTAATTTGGTGCAAATCTGATGAAGCTGGTGTGTGTGTTTGTGCGTGCGAGAGTGTGCGCGCGCGAGAGAGAGCGAGAGAGAGAGAGACGGAGAAAATATTGAGAGAGTGAAGGAAACTGACAACTTTCTCATTATAAATCTCTCCAATGTCAGATGGATGCATGGAGCACATTCTATATAATTGGTTCCTGGCTGCTTGTTTTACAGCCTTGCTTCATCACGCTGTGATTGGTCAGGTGCTGATTCATCAGTTGCTGATTGGTCAGGTGCATATATGTCAGTTGCTGTTTGGTCAGGTGCTGAAATGGGGGATGGTGCTTTCCAAAGTTCATGAGGTGGGCTGCAGTATGAGGTATGAGGAGTGTGTGTAGAGATGTTTAGTGGGTCCCTGAGGCATATATTTCCAGTCTGATTAGAGAGGCAGGTATTCACATTAAGTGGTTGAGGTGGAGATAGTTATAGAAGGCCACAGGATCCCCATTAGCTGTTGCAAAAGCAGCAGCTACTCTTCCTGAAAAACATGATGTAATACATGCTCGCACACACACACACGCAAGCCCGCATGCACGCACGCACAACAGACACACCACCATTGCCACTACAAACAGACTTGACTTTATCTTCAGAGTTTTAACTTCACTTAAAAGAACCAAAACAGCTTTAGACTTACACTTGAATGTGATTTGATGTGTACTGAGAGTAAACATCATTCCAGTTTCCAATATGTTTGTCACTGTGTCTACTCTACCTTAACCCACCCTTTTAGACTACAGTATTGGAAAGACTGATACTTCAGTGCCCTCCAAAGTGCAACAGAACTTTTTCACCACCATGCAGTGATGCAGATAAAACAGCGAGCTCCTTTGAAAAAAGCTGAAGAAATCTATAGTAATCTCCTTCTAGCCAGAGCCAGAGCCCATATCTGCACTCCAGTTCGGCTCTCTCTGCACATACTTAAAGGTCATCTCTAATTTTACAAGTGAAGTTAATGGTTGTTCCTACATTTCCATGAATTGGCTGATCTGTCAAGGAGGGCTTGTTTATGAGCCATTTGTTCCCCCTGCTGCTCCTGCCTGCTCCCCATACCGCTCCTGTAGAGTTCCAGCTGCCTCGCGCTGCTCCCGGCTGCACCACCAGAGCTCATTCAATTGGTCGTAAAATACACAATTGCTCCGATTCATCACTGAATTAGTGGGAGCATGAGAGTCCACCGCCGAGACCAGCCGCAAGGCTGAGAATCGGTGATCCAGGTAGGGCTGCAGTCACAAACTATTATTATATTAACTGATTAGTGAAGGCTGTCCTGTCAACCCTGGCCTAGGCAGCTAACTCTGGCTTGAGTTATGCACTGTGTTACCACATGTCATGCCAGAATCTATAGTGGGAGTGGCCAGGAGCATCGACCATACCATACTATACTAATATTAATACTTTACTTTACTTTACTTTACTATACTATACTAATACTAATACTAATACTAATACTAATACTAATACTAAACTATACTTTAATACTAAACTTTACCAATACTATACTATACTAATACTATACTATACTATACTATACTATACTAATACTATACTGTACTGTACTAATACTATACTACACATTACCAATACTATACTATACTATACTATACTATACTATACTATACTATACTATACTTTACTAATACAATAGTATACTATACTAATACTAAAACTATTAATACTAAAACTATACTGTAAGAGGGAAAGGCTTGTAAAAACCATATAGTTCTGTATTTATTCATGATGACAGACCATATACTGGTAACTCATGCCAGGGTAGTCTTCAAGACAGATATTGGTTAATTCCATTTGAGGTACATTTTCTGCACATAATAAATCCCACACACTAAGCAGAGCAGGCCCATGTAAACTTATTTTAATAATTAATCGAACCAAAATCATAATTGTCTGCTTACCCTAACATTTTGTAAGTGTAGTCGTTAAAGGTGTAGTTGTTAAAGGTCTCTGAACTATTGTTCTCCATGCACATTTTCACACACAGGTATATTACATTGTGTTGTTACCTGCAGAGAGCTGTAACCTACATTAAGTGATATCCCTCTGTTGATGATGTAATATAGTCCAGGGTAGCTCATTTGATCCCACAAAGCTGTTTTTTTTTTTTTTACCCACACCAAGCTCCACAAAAGCTGACAGTAAAGAAAAACACCTATTTAAGGTGAGCCTGGTTGCCGTGGTGTTGCCGACAGATACGGATGCTTAGCCCTGCTCTCTGTGTATAATATTGTGAAGGGTCGTTCTTCTTTACCCAGCATTAGTTTTTTTACTACCATTCTGTTCTATCTCTCACCTCCAGCTCTGTGGTGTGGTGATAGCGCTAGGCTAAAGGTACGCTAGCTGGTAATTTCCCTCAGTTTTCTCATCTTTATCTTATTTTCCTAGTCTGGTCTGTCTCTCCCTCTCTCCATCTTCCTCTCTCTCTCTCTCTCTCTCTCTCTCTCTTTATCTTCCATTCCTCTGGTTTCTCTCTCCGTGAGCGGAGCGTGTCCTACACACCTGACGGTGTAATCTCCCTAGCGGAGCGCCTCATTTAAATAAGGCCTTTTACAGGGTCATCACCCCTCCTCTCTCTCATTGACACCTCTCTCTCACACAAACACACCTCACACACACACACACCACCATAGGTTGGCTAATACAGCAATTTACACCCCGGGTTTTCACTCTCACAGGGCAGTATTCTGAGTAGGTGAGACACCAAAAACCAGGATCTGAAAACACTATCCGGAAAAACACTATCTGCAGTTGACTGAATTCCGCCTGAGTGTCATCTATCCCAATCATAATTTCATTACAATTTCATTACATCCGCTTCATCTGTATTTAGACTGGTTGACAGTAGACTGATACATATTACGGACAGGTCAGAAAGATGCCTGGATGCTAATCCATCATACAGTTTGACACCTGTCTTTCAGTAACATCACGTCCTATTGGCCAGTCTGCCTGTCGATCATATGACTTGGAAAAGGCTGTCATTACATTGGCTAGTCTGACACCTGTCTGTCATGGCTGGTAAGATGCTCATCCTCCTGTTGGCCAGTATGGCTTCCTCTCTCTCAGCCACACAATGAAAGCGATGAGAGCCTTTCAGGGGATGATTTGGCCTGGAACAAAACGAAAGGCACAGAGGATGCCATGGCATGGCAGTATCCCCCTACCCCTCCTTCCTGCCAGCTTACAAGCCCCCAACATTCCTACAACATTCCCACAGTGTCCCTGCAATGTTACAGAGCAACCAGTGCCATACGATTCTCATAGTCACACATCCTTAGGCGATGTCATGAGAGAGGGAAAAAAAACGATTGAGCATTAGAATGTGCTGGTCAGTAGACAGATTGCTTCAAACCTCCTCCTTGTCGCGGCAGAGAGAGAGAGCGAGAGAGACAGAGAGAGAGAAAGAGAGAGAGGCTTGGACGACACTGGCAGACAAATCACATCACTCTGCACCCTGAACGTCTGAAATGAATATGATAAGGCTTCATTACAATATGTTTATTTGCTCCTATTGAAACTGCTGCAAAAACAAAAGGCCAGTTGATTATTTTGCTTGATCGTTGTAGCATTCAAGGTGTCTGTTTGAAAGGCAGAAAGAACAATGGGATAGGCTCACAGGGAGAAGGGGAGAGAAGGGGAGAGAATGGGAGAGAAGGGGAGAGAAGGGGAGGCTAGGAGGATGGGAGGATGGCTAGGCTCTGACATCCTTGGGATCTGCCTGCTGCCTGCCTGACTGACCAGTTGAACACAATGGGCCCATGAGACAGTGACAGACATACAATAAAGCTGAGACTGGCAGTCCTGTTCATCCCCTGTCCATCCACTGCCATGGCTACTGTCCCATAAGAGCATGGACTGACTCATATATGAGTTTTCACTGATTCATAAAATACATTTTGACTGATTTCACAATAGGCTTGATATTTGATAGACTTGATAGAATTGATAGCGCTGTCTGTGACCAGGGTATAAATGCAACAGTGGGCTCTGATGGGGGTATTTAGGACTTGAAGCAATCAAATTAAATCTACAGAACATGTTGGTGGTAATTTGGTTTACAGAAAAATAATGTTTACACCAATTTGAACATGTATTAGCCTTCTGTCTTCATTTTGTCCAAACATCCATAAAGTGAAGTAAAGCATATCCATGTTACTAGCCTAAGAAACAAGGTTCATGAAATCTATAACTTGCTAGTAACGAATGACCTTAATTTACTAACTATCTCTGAAACTCACTCAGATAATACATTTCATGATACAGTGGTAGCAATACATGGTTTCAATCTCTTCAGAAGAGACAGGAATGCCAATGGTGGAGGTGTTGCCGTTTATGTTGAGTGTCATATTCCTGTAAAGCTTAGAGAGGATCTCATGTCAAATGCTGTTGAAGTAATATGGCTACAGGTTCACATGCCTCACCTAAAGATGTTTTTTGTGGGAAGCTGCTATAGACCACCAAGTGTTAACAGTAAGTATCTGGATAATACAGTGCATTCGGAAAGTATTCCGACCCCTTGACTTTTTCCACATTTTGTTACGTTACAGCCTTATTCAAAAATGTATTGAATAGTTTTTTCCCCTCATCAATCTACACACAATACCCCATAATGACAAAGCAAAAACAGGTTTTTATACATTTTTGTAAATTTAAAAAAACAACAACATTGAAATATTAAGTTTACTTAAGTATTCAGACCCTTTACTCAGTACTTTGTTGAAGCACCTTTGGCAGCTATTACAGCCTTGAGTCTTCTTGGGTATGACGCTACAAGCTTGGCACACCTGTATTTGGGGAGTTTCTCCAATTCTTCTCTGCAGATCCTCTCAAGCTCTGTTAGGTTGGATGGGGAGCATCGCTGCACAGCTATTTTCAGGTCTCTCCAGAGATGTTCGATCAGGTTCAAGTCCGGGCTCTGGCTGGGCCACTCAAGGACATTCAGACACTTGTCCCGAAGCCACTCCTGCGTTGTCTTGGCTATGTGCTTAGGGTCGTTGTCCTGTTGGAAGGTGAACCGTCACCCCAGTCTGAGGTCCTGAGCGCTCTGGAGCAGGGTTTCACTAAGGATATCTCTGTACTTTGCTCCGTTCATCTTTGCCTCGATCCTGACTAGTCTCCCAGTCCCTACCGCTGAAAAACATCCCCACAGCATGATACTTTCACCACCATGCTTCACCGTAGGGAAGCATGGTGGTTTCCTCCAGACATGACGTTTGGCATTCAGGCCAAAGAGTTCAATCTTGGTTTCATCAGAACAGAGGATCTTGTTTCTCATGGTCTGAGAGTCCTTTAGGTGCCTTTTGGCAAGCACAAAGCGTGCTGTCATGTGCCTTTTACTGAGGAGTGGCTTCCATCTGGCCACTCTAACATAAATGCCTGATCAGTGGAGTGGTGCAGAGATGGTTGTCCTTCTGGAAGATTCTCCCATCTCCACAGAGGAACTCTGGAGCTCTGTCAGAGTGACCATCGGGTTCTTGGTCACCTCCCTGACCAAGTCCCTTCTCCCCCGATTGCTCAGTTTGGCAGGGCGGCCAGCTCTTGGAAGAGTCTTGGTGGTTCCAAACTTCTTCCATTTAAGAATGATGGAGGCCACTGTGTTCTTGGTGACCTTCAATGCTGCAATGCTGTTTTTAAAATTGTATATAACTGCCTTAATTTTGCTGGACCCCAGGAAGAGTAAATGCTGCCTTGGCAGCAGCTAATGGGGATCTATAATAAATACAAATACTAAAGCACAGCATACTAACAGAAGTACTTTGTCAGTAATTCAGTATTTCCTACTCTAAGTCCTGTAGATAAGCCCAAAAGAAGACCATATTGTTCACTTTGGTATAGAAGCATGAAAATGTGCAATCTTGTATAATTTTCGCACTTCTATACCAAAATGATCTATGTTTGAGCTT
Organism: Coregonus clupeaformis; assembly: GCF_020615455.1. Classification (NCBI taxonomy): domain Eukaryota; kingdom Metazoa; phylum Chordata; class Actinopteri; order Salmoniformes; family Salmonidae; genus Coregonus; species Coregonus clupeaformis. Next base: position 50,975,008 of record NC_059199.1, read on the forward strand.
ATCTACTGGACTATCTCAGTGTGAGAAGAGAAATAAACTAAAGTGAGGAAGTGTGGGTTTAACCTCTGAGCTTGGACTCAGTGTCCTGAGTTCTGATTGGTTGGGTGAAGAGGGCTCTGATTGGGGCCAGCTCTCACTAACTAGCCAGTAATTGGGGAGCTGATTGCTCTGGGTGTGAATTAAGGTGAAGGGGAAACTAACCTGTGTGTCTGTCTCATCCCTGACAAGTTTAGTCTGCAACACTTTGTATAGGTATAATGCTTTATAACTTGTTACAATCAAGTATAAGGCATTATAATGCATTATAACAACATCATAATGCATTTTACCTGTGGGCTTTAAGTAAAGTGTTACAGTTCAGTAAAATAATGTGAGGAGGGTGTTGTTGCCAGTTGAATCTCTGACTGTAGCATTTGTGTGTTTTTGTAATGCAAGTAGATTGAGTATATCAATTGATCATGCCACATAGGCCTGTCACATACTGTATGACTAATGTTGGTAGTCATTGATTTGATGGAAACTCACTGGTTTGGCTTTGTTCCATTGGTTCTTTAATAGAATGACAGATTAGTATTATTATTATGCATTAAATATTGGCTTTGAATAATATGGGAACAGCAACACTACTAAGACAGACAGAAAACAGAGGATTACAAGAGGCTTTTTGCTCCATAATGTGATTTTAAAAGAAAGAGTCTTACCTTTGTTCCATGTTTTCCAGTAAGGCTGGTGGGAGGTGGAGATTAGCTCAGAGAATGGAGTTTGTCTGAAAGCCGATTAGCCAGAATTGAAACAGGGCCAAATTGAGTTTTCTATCTGTTAAAAAAAGGATGCTTGCTGTTTGTTCAGTCAAAAGTAAGAACTCTGAGAAATCATTCATACCATAATGAATGCCATTTCTACTTTGTGATCTTATGTTATTTTAATGCCTAGATGACATGCATTACATTGAATATTAGCAGATAGACTGAGACTTGTTGTCATAATGTAAATTGCGTGCTTAAAATTAAGATTATATTTTTTAACGAACATGATATTTGTACCATTCCATTATATATTATGACTGCATTATATTTTCAGAGGCATTTTAAATAGCCCATCTTCTACATTTGAATGTCATTTAAATCTCATAGGATCTAATATTATGTCCTTTAGATCAGTGGTTCCCAACCAGGGGTACTAGGACCCCTGGGGGTATTTGGCCTATCCACAGGGGGTACTTGAAAAGACTAATGAGTCCATAGGGTTACTGGTAAAATGCACATGAGGGGGTACTTCAGGGGTACTCTAGGCAGAGCAAAATTCAGTAGGTGGTACGGTAACCAAAAAAGATTGGGAACCACTGCTCTGGATAGCTCTGAACAACACATATCTATAGTTGACTCTCTTTTGGTCCTATATTGCCACCTACTGGACACAAATAGTACATATGATTGTCCCTTTTTCTTTTTCTTTTATTTTTTTATGTCACCCAAAATCCCTTTAACTGGTTTTAAAACACAAATTCTAATTTCAAATGTTGGAATTTGTAAGACCTACATAAATTCCCCTTCAATGCATCCCTTGAATTATGTGCCTAAACCTGAAAGTGTAGTTATGATAGGCCTAAGAGGTACAGTGCCTTGCAAAAGTATTCATCCCCCTTGGCGTTTTTCCTATTTTGTTGCATTACAACCTGTAATTTAAATGGATTTTTATTTGGATTTCATGTAATGAACATACACAAAGTAGTCCAAATTGGTGAAGTTAAATGAAAAAAAGGACTTGCTTGAAAAAATGTGAAAAAATTAATAACGGAAAAGTGGTGCGTGCATCTGAATTCACCCCCTTTGCTATGAAGCCCCTAAATAAGATCTGGTGCAACCAATTACCTTCAGAAGTCACATAATTAGTTAAATAAAGTCCACCTGTGTGCAATCAAAGTGTCACATGATCTGTCACATGATCTCAGTATATATACACCTGTTCTGAAAGGCCCCAGAGTCTGCAACACCACTAAGCAAGGGGCACCATGAAGACCAAGGAGCTCTCCAAACAGGTCAGGGACAAAGTTGTGGAGAAGTACAGATCAGGGTTGGGTTATAAAAAAATATCAGACACTTTGAACATCCCACGGAGCACCATTAAATCCATTATTCAAAAATGGAAAGAATATGGCAGCACAACAAACCTGCCAAGAGAGGGCCGCCCACCAAAACTCACAGACCAGGCAAGGATGGCATTAATCAGAGAGGCAACAAAGAGACCAAAGATAACCCTGAAGGAGCTGCAAAGCTCCATAGCGGAGATTGGAGTATATGTCCATAGGACCACTTTAAGCCGTACACTCCACAGAGCTGGGCTTTATGGAAGAGTGGCCAGAAAAAAGCCATTGCTTAAAGAAAAAAATAAGCAAACACGTTTGGTGTTCGCCAAAAGGCATGTGGGAGACTTCCAACACATATAGAAGAAGGTACTCTGGTCAGATGAGACTAAAATTGAGCTTTTTGGCCATCAAGGAAAACGCTATGTCTGGCGCAAACCCAACACCTCTCGTCACCCCAAGAACACCATGTTTTTCATCAGCAGGGACTGGGAAACTGGTCAGAATTGAAGGAATGATGGATGGCGCTAAATACAGGGAAATTCTTGAGGGAAACCTGTCTCAGTCTTCCAGAGATTTGAGACTGTGACGGTGGTTCATCTTCCAGCAGTACAATGACCCTAAGCATAATGCTAAAGCAACACTCGAGTGGTTTAAGGGGAAACATTTAAATGTTTTAGAATGGCCTAGTCAAAGCCCAGACCTCAATCCAATTGAAAATCTGTGGTATGACTTAAAGATTGCTGTACACCAGCAGAACCCATCCAACTTGAAGGAGCTGGAGCAGTTTTGCCTTGAAGAATGGGCAAAAATCTCAGTGGCTAGATGTGCCAAGCACATATCCCAAGAGACTTGCAGCTGTAATTGCTGCAAAAGGTTTTTTTTGTATTATTTCTTGTTTGTTGTTTGTTCACAATAACAAATATTTTGAATCTTCAAAGTGGTAGGCATATTGTGTAAATCAAATGATACCTCCAAAAAATCAATTTTCATTCCAGGTTGTAAGGCAACAAAATAGGAAAAATGCCAAGGGGGAAGAATACTTTCGCAAGCCACTGTATATGGTTCAAGATGCAAAGCCTTAAGAGAAACCAGCATCCTGTACTCAAAGGATCAAAACTAACATTCTGCTTGGCTTTTGAGACTACATTTGATTGACAAATGGATATGTCAAATGGAGATTTCCAAATCAATATATGTCTCAAGTTTAACGTTAAAGTTTCCATTTAATGTCCCATAATCTGTAATATATTAGGTCAGCTGGTAAATATATGCATGTAGGCCAACATTTAATATTTCAAGTAATGACATGACTTAATTCCTAAGTGTCTTCATTTAAATACTTCAGACTAAATCGACAGGCTTGTTGAAGTTTGGATATATCCAAATATAACCGAGCCGTGACCCACTGTCATCCACTTAACATTCTGCATGTTTCAGCCTGAGTAATGTGTTGGTTTGAGGCTATTTACAGTCCATGTAACAGTGCTTTCTGCAGCCTGTACTGTATTGTATGGTACCCTGTACCCTGCTCCTCAGTCACTGTACAAACTTGCTAACAGCAGTGTTATCTGACAGACTGTCTGTCACTCCTCTCCTCCTCAAGCCCACAGCTATGAAATAGCTATATTATTTATGTTCCTCAAATGGGAGACGTAGGGTGGGATTGGAGGAAAGGGGTAGGGGGGATGCCGGGATGGGGCGGGGTGTACTTGTTGCCGCTGTGTTCCCAGGAGGAGAAGAGAGAGACAGTAACCTCCCCTCCTCTCCCCTCGCTATGACAGCTAAGCCATGGTCACCCACTAACTAATGGCCGTGGGGCAACATTTAGGAACATAAATTATATTTATCTTGTCAATGTTGCACTTTTCACCATAGATGCTCTTGGCAAATTTAGGGCGGGTGACTTACTACACCTGTACATGAGATACATTCACCCCCTTTGATCTCTGTCCCTCTCAGAAGGTGTAGATTACCTCTACCAATATTTGCCAGATCTTACAACGTCTGGGTAGGTATTTTAAGTATCAGCTAACCACATATGTTATAGCAATCTGTCAGTCAATGACACAGTTGATGACATAGACTATGACATGGCACGCAACCATTGGTTGATCCATGCAACGGTCTGAGCAGGGGAATGCAACCACTAACTTACTTCTAAGGTCATGTGTGAAGCCGGCGGGTGTCTCACTCGGTAAAACGTAATTAAGGTGGAAAAGATTCATTACCACAGTTTAAGGGGGGGGCTATGTGCTCTAATACACTAATTCAAATAATTAGTGTATTACTTTCATTTCCAGACACTCACCATCAGTGTCAGAAAGGTATTTATTGGAGTGCAGGTGCCAGGTATGGTGCATTAGTGACCCCTTTCTATCACTAGAGAGCGCTCTACTAACACTCTGCTATTTCATAGCGACCCCTCAAAGATGGCTAGATAATATACTGTACATACATAGTCCCAATCTGGCTGTGAAAAGAAATAAAAGTGTTTGATAGTGTATCCATTTACAAAATGTATGTACTGTATATGAGGTATACTTGTAAAACCTTTGAAATAAACTTTATAAGTGGACCTCATTTTGTCATTCACACACAACTCCAGAGGAAGTGCTTTGGTTCTGCTAATAACTTTATTTAAATAAGACACAAGATTTCTATGTTGGTAAAAATACAAAATAATAATCAGCCACACACGGCTGTCCATTACACAACACAAAACCAATGTGTGTGGCATCGCATCAGGACCAGTCATCTGAGAACAGTGGGCGGACTCTACGGACCAGTCATCTGAGAACAGTGGGCGGACTCTAAGAGTACACCTAAAGGTACTGTAGACTCGGTAAGCAAGCTCATCGCCTAATATCATTCTCCAATAACATCTTTGAGCACACACCAAGTAAATAGTGTGCAAAACAGAGGAAAACAAAACGTTGCCCTGTAGGGAGGCATCTTACCAGTCTTTTTGTGTTTTTTCTAGATGTTACCTATGGGCTAATCTTGCAACAGTGGTCTCTACTAACACAGAGGTGAGAGAAGAACGGAGCACGTTGTTAGTGTGGTTGGTTGCTGTACACAGGAACATTTTAGATTTTTTTGTATGAATCTTTTTACCACCATTTGTTGGTGGTATTGTTGGTGTAAAAAGTGTTTCGGGCAGTTTCTTTTGTCTTGTTTCCTCTTCAACAGCAGGTCAAAAACATTCATCGTCCCTCACACACTACCCTCCTATAACTCTCACACACTCCCCTCCTATAACTCTCACATACTACCCTCCTATAACTCTCACACACTCCCCTCCTATAACTCTCACACACTCCCCTCCTATAACTCTCACATACTACCCTCCTATAACTCTCACACACTCCCCTCCTATAACTCTCACACACTCCCCTCCTATAACTCTCACATACTACCCTCCTATAACTCTCACACACTCCCCTCCTATAACTCTCACACACTCCCCTCCTATAACTCTCACATACTACCCTCCTATAACTCTCACACACTCCCCTCCTATAACTCTCACACACTCCCCTCCTATAACTCTCACACACTCCCCTCCTATAACTCTCACACACTCCCCTCCTATAACTCTCACACACTCCCCTCCTATAACTCTCACACACTCCCCTCCTATAACTCTCACACACTCTCCTCCTTCTATAACTTGCACACACTCAGTGGTCAAAACAACAACCAATCATTTTATTGTGTTTGTGCATGACCTTTGGCCCCACAGGTCCGATGAGGAGCGAGCTGATTGGGTGAGCTGATGAACACTGATGACCTGCTAGCCAATAGCTATGTGCTCTGGTGACATCATATCAAGTGCTGGTTTATGTGTCGATTAATGGCTTTCTCAACAGGCTGTTAGGCTTTTCACACTACTGAGACATACCGGGCCGAGCCACCATAGTTGCTGGAACCGTGTTGGAAAATAAAATATCCAAGCCAGCACAGTATGGTCCTATAGTGTGAATCTGGCTTAAGTGCTGATTTGGCTCTATACTCCAAACCAAAGGAATGAGAGAGAGGAAATGGAGAGGCGAAGAAGAAGCGAAACATATCTGACCCAACGGACACCAACACCTTGTCTATTATTGCACACATCTAGTTAACCAATGCCACATAGTTAATGTATGTTAGTCATTGGATAAGCTATATCACATGATAATGTGGTGCTAAATTATTAAAAACAACATCAACATTGCATTGATATTTTTTAAAGCCATATAGTATATCTAACAAGATGAACAAGAGTATCAATGCAGACAGGAATTCCACAAGCACACATTAGCATATCAAAATAAATAATGTTTCTGATTATGGTTTATCTTTTGACTTGAATGTCAAGGTGGGTGTGTTGTTGTGTTCCATGCAATAATGATGTTACAGACAAATCTGCAAAGGGAATTATTGTGCACAGAATCAAATATGGGACGCTGATAGGAGAATTTCTTCCTTTGATGAAGATGATGCCAATAATTACTCATGACATTGTAAAGCACTAAACTTCAGAAAGACATGGATTGGATAGGGATCAGGACAGTTTATCCATTTTCTTTGAAATCCAAAGATGAAACATCTACCAATTCTGCAGGTGTAATAAACCAACTATCTCCTCTCTAATCAAACCTCAAACCCAGCACACCGGAGGGCCTAAAGATTAACGTTTGGACATGACTTGATGAATCTTCTCAACCCCTAACCAGCTAGAATCTCATGGAATGTCTTATGAATTAATAGTAAAGCATAATTATGTTGTCTATGTGATATTTAAACGGTCTCAGACTGGACACCTGAATGTAACCAACCAAATGCTTATTTTATGTGATGTTACTGCAGGCCATGACTTGACTAGGACCAGTCAACCTAGACTGACCTGAAGTTGAACACTGAAGTTGCTACCTGACCTTGACCACAGCACAACGGCTGCAGAGAGTCCGACCACACAGAACTGTCAGGCGTTGACAGTCATAGCCATTATAGACTTTGCACAGCCGTTATCTCTCACACTGGGCCTGGTCTGTCACTCATAAAGACAATCAAGACGCCTAACACAGTCAACCTTTAACCTCTAACCTCTGCCCTCTCATGACAGCCAAGCACAGGTCACGTCTTGGGACAGCACATCATAACACCATGGAATGTCTAGGGGGAATAAAAGGTTCAGAATTTCTGGAATGGAATCTGGAATGAGAGAAAGCAAAGGAAATAGAGCGATCTCTTCTGCTTCAACGAGGAAATGTAGTCTGAGCTGAGTCAATCTGTGTCATGGAATATGGGCATACATTCCAAATTTCCTGAGTTTAGACTCCGTTTGTGATATATACCTGAAGCAAGGCCAGACGCAATGGACACTGTGCAACAGATTGTTGTGGCCATTTTGAATTTTCTTCTTTATGTCCATGTCTTTTTCCCCACTTTTTTGATTATTCTTTGCATGTTTCAAAGGTTTGGAAACATAACCTGGATTGTGTAAACATAAATCCTGAATATTCTTCTTTCTCCTTTCTGTTACTGTACATAACATAACACAGCAATACACCGTTTTCTAATTAAACAAGCGTTGTTTTTTTCTTTTCTTTCTTTTCCTAAGATATATAATATGTGTAATATGGTGTATAGAGCTTATTCATACTGTGGAGAATGTCAAAACAGAACACAATAACACATAAGTTAAAGAGATTCTCTGGTACTTTTGTATACTTTTTAGCCAGTATTTCTGAAAGTAGCACTCATGAGCCAAAAGTAGTCCCCGAAAGGCCCACCCTGCAACCTCATTGGATAACGCTGGGCAGGCCTCCTGCTAGCTGTCATTCAAATGCGAGGGGCTGAAGCTCATTGGCTAGAACTCGAATTGCTAGGGGGCTGGCTGGCCTATGTAGGGGGAAATGTAGAGAAAATGGCGCGGCACAGTTTCAAGAAAACAGTGGCTTTCAAACTAGGAATTTCGTGGCTAATTGAGGTAAGACAGTAATGCTGCTCATAGATTATGCATGTATGAACTACATATTGACACATCCAGCCCAAAGCGGGAGGTTGAAAAAATAATTTTAGTCTGCAAAGTACCGGAGCATGTCTTTAATCTTAAACACACTACAAGTTTAAAATGCATGCCCCTTATCCAAAGTGTCTAATATTCTTCCCATCCATCCAATGCCAGCGTCCAATATCTCTACTTATTACGTGCTGTTAAAGATCATCATGTCTATCCCTGACAGGAACAGTGCTTTAGGAATAAGCTAGGAACATGTGGGACACTTGTCTTTGTTTTCTCAGTTGTTTGTTGTTGTTGTTGTTGTTGTTGTTGTCGTCAGGTACATTGTTGCTAGCGCTACGCCATGCAGTGTGTAGAGTTCAGTAGAGACAGAGAGAAGAGGAGGGGGAGGTCCTTTAGTGAAGGAGACCGGACTGTGATGATGATGATGATAGTGGGGGCGTAATAATAATATTATTAATAACAATAAGAACCAGAACCATGTGACAGAGGCCAGCTCTGCCCAGGTCTAGCTGATGGCCAGGCTGTCTGTCTGGAGGGCAGTCTCTGGTGTCTCCCCCTGCTGGGGGGAGGTGGGCATTGCAGGGGCAGCCTCCTCAGGGGTGGGAGCATCATCTGTGCTGGTGGAGGTGTGGACCTGAGAGGGGAGGACGCGGCAGAATGCTGACATCATTGAGCTGGGGCCGGCCTCGGGGTCGTCGTCGGGGTGAGAGGTCACAGAGAGGTGCTGGGCACCGGGGGTCAGTCTGACGGGGAAGAAGGCGGAGCCGGTGGAGATGAAGTTGACCTTGTTCTTGTCGGGGCAGGAGAAGAGAGGGACGGACGCTGACTGCCTGGAGCTGGACAGACAAAGAGAAAAGTAAGAGACAACGTTTTAACTCTTTTCATGACATGTAAACGTAACTGACGTTCAGTATCAAGGACATGTGAAATTTGGTGCGATAAAAGAGATCCTAAAAAATCTAATCAAACCCTCCTGTACCAGGTCCCTGGTCTCTTGCTGTAATTACCTAATTTCCTCAAACACCTTGATCTTCTCACAGCCCTCTGGGGGTTCTCTCTTGAACATGTAGCTGTTGTTGGGTTTAGGAGACGAGGCAAACTTAGGCAGCGGAGAGCTACTGCCACTGTCTGTAGACAGAGAGACAGAGACAATGGTCAGAAACGGTCAGAAAAGAAGATTACATTTGCCTTTTGCTCTACTGCCAACCCCCCGGACAAGACACAAACACAGTCCACGTTGGGAGTTCAGAGCCTTGCTGCTCAAGGGCACAACAGCAGGATGTCCAATGGACAATGGAGGCCTTGCCCTTGGTCTGAGAGGGAATCCTGACAGTCCTACCTTTATCCCTGTCGTAGAGCAGATCGTCGGTGGAGTAAGGGCTCCCCCCGTGTGAGCCGGACCCCGGGGGGCAGGCGGGAGAGGGACAGGGGGACAGGCTGGAACTACTGCTGGAGCGGCCGGGGGCAGAGGGGGTCTGTGTGTCCACGCTACGGGTACTACTGCTACGCTGCTGGGGGGGAAAGGGGGCTCGCCGTCCGTCTGGTACCTCCAACACCTGGGGAGGGCGGGGGGATGAGGGAGGAGGGGGGTGAAGAAAAATACAGAACGGGAGATAGCGGGAGAGAGAGCAAGATGTTCCTCAGTAAATATTTGGAAGTAATAGGATTGCCAGTGACACAACAGGTGAATGAGTGGTTGCGTTTGTGTGCGTGTCTACTCCTCTGTCACCTCCAGACACATGACCCTGACTGAAGTCACCCTTGACTGAGAGTGTAAATATGCAGCCTGGTCTCATAGACTACACGTAACATAGTAAAGGCAAATCCGGGACACTCAAATGAGTATGATATGTTACATTTGGTATGGTTACATAAGATAGAAGGTTACTTAATGCAAAAAACGAAAGGAGGGTGGTTGGTCGGAGTGGATTTCTGGGCGTATAACGCGAACGTCTAGCAACCCAATTGTTGCGTGTTCAAATCTCATCACGGACAACTTTAGCATTCTAAAGTTACGTTAGCCACCTAGCTAACATTAGCAACAACAAATTGGAATTAGTAACAAACGTTTGGCAAATTCGTAACATATTGTACAAATTGTAATTTGCTAAATATTGTACAAATTGCAATTAGTAGCATATCATACAAATTGTAATTCGTAACATATCATACGAAATGGATGACAGACATCCACAAATTAATACATACCATATGAAACGTAACATATCATACTAAATAGATTGTATCTGATTCATGTACAGAATAATACGAAATACTCTGAGACCAGGTTGAAATATGTGATGGTATATGTCTAACAGTCCGTCCTCCCACCTTGAGCTCTTCCTTCTCTCCGTTGTTGTCTCTGATGAAGACCTTCTCCAGCTCGTGGTTGATTCCCTCCATGCTGCTGGGCACTCTGGTGATGGAGGGCTTGGGTACCGTCATGTTGGACATCTGAGATGACTTAGACATGCAGGACCACTGCAGGATCCAGGGACACAACCGCAGAGAGAGACATTCAAAAATGAAACCTCCACCTTACACATATTATAAGAAGCGCAGAGGTTTTGTGATTTAGCTTCCCTGGCGTGTTGGGTTGGCGGGGGTGCAGAGTTTGAAATTTTGGGCCGATTGCATTGGTTCTACTCCGCCAAACAAGCTAAATCACACACACCATTTTACTGAGCTATGCTGTGCCACTAGAGATCCTGGTTCGAATCCAGGCTCTGTCGTAGCTGGCCGTGACCGGGAGACCCATGGGGCGGCGCACAATTGGCCCAGCGTCGTCCAGGGTGGGAGGGAATGGCCGGCAGGGATGTAGCTCAGTTGGTAGAGCATGGCGTTTGCAACGCCAGGGTTGTGGGTTCGATTCCCACGGGGGGCCAGTATGTATAGTATATAACTCAGGTTTGTATATAACCAGTATATAACTCAGGTTTGGATGGCAGTATTGTGCCTCACCTGTGCTTGGTTGGCCGTGGTGTTGATGGTGTTGATAGGTCCCTGTAAAGGGGACAGGCTGTCTTTGTCTCTTTGACACTGAGACTGACGACCTCCCTGCTGCTGCTTACTGCTGCCACGCAGCTGCTGCCTGAGCTTGGCTATCTGCTGAGGAGAACAGAGGGAGGAGGAAGAGAGGAGGAGGAAGTGGAGAAAGGGAGAGGAGAAGAGAGGGAGAAAGACAGGAGACAAAGAGAGAAATGAGAGAAAGGAATAGTAACAAGTTAACAGATTAACTTCTTTGTCTATTTCATCTTTTCACATGTTTTTGACATAACCCAATATATCCACCAGGGGTCGCCATAGCTCAGGGAAAAGCCCCTAGGCAGGCAGCTCCAGTAATGAATGCATCAGATCACATGTAGAGCTGGAGCTGTGCAGTCCCGATGTACATCTAAAAGAGATAGTGTGAAATAAAAGCTAAAGGAAGATCCATAAAACGTAACGCGCACACAGACTGGGTCAATTTGAGTATGCAAACACATCTTAAAAGGCCATTTACGATATAGATAATGTATTTCATTTGCATGGTGTCGTTCACACCTTTGAAAGACCCACAGACGTTCCGATCTGTGTATTGGCTTCCTTATCTGGTTTGAGAATCCCCTGTGCTCTGACCAATAAGGACAAAGGGCTAGAACACCTGTCTGTGTGGCTCTAGGTATATCTTTGACCCAAATCTTTGTCTTTATAATTTTGCATCCATATTAGCCCACAGAGGAAAGTTCCAATTGCCAAAATAGCCTTTTGAACTCTCAGACAAGTGGGGCCCTTTGTATATCAGATAGAAGCACAGTACAGTTAATGTCAAATCAGATAAACAGTTGCTTGCCACATGGTAGCCATCTTATTCTTATTATGTATGCAGCATCTCACTACTAGCCAGGACAAGCCCAGACATGTTATTTTCCCTGCGCCTTTACACAGAAGTAATTGTAGGCTCAGTCATTTCACTATAGTAGCACAACACAGGTCACCTTTTACACCAGCAAGACATGCTATGGTGGAAGAAGATAACGGACATGCTATGGTGGAAGAAGATAACGGACATGCTATGGTGGAAGAAGATAACGGACATGCTATGGTGGAAGAAGATAAAGTACATGCCATGGTGGAAGAAGATAAAGTACATGCTATGGTGGAAAAAGATAACGGACATGCTATGGTGGAAGAAGATAAAGTACATGCTATGGTGGAAGAAGATAAAGTACATGCTCTGGTGGAAGATGATACAGGACGGTTTGTGTAAATGCATTGTGAAATGCATTGTGTTTGAGTTTGTTTATTTTGGTGCTGGAATAAAGCAGTGGAGCAACATATTTTACAATACATGTAGCCTTTGTTTTTCTTTACTATCTTTATTTTGGACCCAGCATCATAGGAGAGATTTGGCAGAGGATATCACCTACTGATTCTTGAGTTATCTGGAAAGCTGACTAACTGTTGAGTGCACCAGGTCCATGATGGCTAAAGAAAGTGGATCACATATCAGCCCGTCCATTCAGACAGAGCCTCCTTTGATAAGGACCTGTTAGGATGGGTGTTTGTGTTGTGTTTCTATAGTACAATGATTGTTTCACAATGCATTTACACAAACTGTCCTTGATCTTCTTCCAGCAAGTCTATCTCCCGAGTGGCGCAGTGGTCTAAGGCACTGCATCGCAGTGCTAGCTGTGCCACTAGAGATCCTGGTTCGAATCCAGGCTCTGTCGTAGCTGGCCTTGACCGGGAGACCCATAGGGCGGCGCACAATTGGCCCAGGGTAGGGGAGGGAATGGCCGGCAGGGATGTAGCTCAGTTGGTAGAGCATGGCGTTTGCAACGCCAGGGTTGTGGGTTCGATTCCCACGGGGGGCCAGTATGAAAAAATACAAAATAAATAATGTATGCACTCACTAACTGTAAGTCGCTCTGGATAAGAGCGTCTGCTAAATGACGTAAATGTAAAGTCATTTTACTATAGAAACACAACACAAACACCCAGCCTAACAGGTTTTATAAAATATGTTGCTCCACTGCTTTATTCCAGCACCAAAATAAACAAACTCAAGCGCTTATATTCTTACTCCACCCCTCCCTGCACTTTCCCAGCCATTCACTTCAAATGACATACCACTAGTGCATATAGTACACAGTAGCTAACTGAAAACCCAGTCAGCAGCTGTGACAGAGTATGAATGTGTTCATTGTCCAGCAGCGTTACATGGCAAGTCAAAAAACATGTTGTCCTTGCGGTATTGCTGTATGTGTATGTGTATGTGTATGTGTATGTGTGCGCGCGCGTGTGAGTTGTAAGACATTAAGCTGGGCTGGGCAGTACTTTCACAGGGTTGAAAGTGGAGCGAGTACATCCTATGTAACGCTGAGGAAATAAGAACACAACAAGAGTTAAGTGACAGGAAGTGTTTGTAAATAATGAGGTCTATGAGGTTAGGATTACTGTGGATTACAGTCGCTTAACAACCCTGAGATCTCTTTTGAGGTTATATAGCCCTACAAACAATCATGGTGTAACTGAAGGAGACTTCAACTCAATCCCTCTGCACTGCAGCGTCACTACAGTTACTAAGGAACATGCCTGAACACGACTATTTTAGGTGCTTTCCCTGCTGTTAAACTATGGAGAGAGAGAGAAAACAGAGAGAGAGAGAGAAAGAGAGAAAGGGGAGAGAAAGAATGAAAGAAAGAGAGAGAGGAATCTGAGGCCTGCCTGGCTGTCTTTCCTGTCCATAAATTGCCTGTTGGGTTATGGCTGGGTTGGCGGTTGGTTGCTGTGAGGGGACGTGTCTGGTTAGTTGCGAGGGAGATAGATAGTGTTATCTGCCTCCTCCCTGGTGGTGGCCGTATAGCACCATGGTGGAGCTGAGAGGGGATGATAAGACATCGACCGCCCGGCCCTACGCTCCGTCTCTGACACCCAGCATTAGAACAGACCAAGTCCTGAGCATGCGGAAGTCTGAGGTCATACAGGAAGTTATATATAGAAGGTGGCACTTGGTGGAGAGCAAGAGAGAGACAGAGACCGATGGCAGGTGGTAGGCAGTTTCCTATAGACTCTGATGTCATTCTAGTTGTCATGTCAACTTCAAAGCCATCTCAACATGGCAGAATCTAGGTCTGGGTTAAAGGAGGATGATAGCAATGATACGGATGCACAGTGTGCTAGGATAGCAGATTTCATAAGTTTTACATGGAGGCCTACTGTACAATATATCGTCATTGTTGATTTGAGAACACCTCAGCCCAATGGTCATTAGGAAAGTGCTGCAAGTAGTAGTTTCTTCTGAAGGGTTAGGGTTTCTTATGACATGTTTTAGTGTGGTGTGTGTGCGTATGCATGTGTCGTGCATGCATATGCAAGCGTGAGTGAGTGTATACCTCTTTGAGCTGGTCGGCGCTGCCCCAAGACGCCGAGCGCTGATGTGTGCTCCTCCTCTCTCCTGCTTCTTCACTCCAACATCCAGGTGTCTGGAAACAACAAGGAAACAACCAATAATATCATGATCTATTTATCAACCTCTTATCCTCATTAGCCATGTCAATCATCATGATAGGGAATGAAAGACTGCAGCTTTTGCCCCCAGCCTCAACAGTGCTCTACTTTGCCATTTCAGATTTTGCCCTTCCCAAGTGTTAGGTTTGACATGGACGGCTTGATATGTATACATCATGTATAACAAGATCTAAAAATGGAGCTTCAACTAGTGTGTGTCAGTGCACAACAGCACAAGAAGAGGTCTCTAAATGCCACAGCCTCAGCTAAGGCTACTGTGATGAATAAGTTATTATGTCAACTGGAGAGAGAGACAGAAAAAATAAGCCCTCGCTTCGTCCCCTTGGTTACCCCTGGTCTGACCTGCTACTGGAGCTGAGAGAGGAAAGGAGGAGAAAGACAAGCGTAAAAAGGAGAAAAGAGAGAAGGGCTCTCAACAAATGGCAGGCATCAGACAGGGATTAAATCGAGTGTGTACTGTGATAAAGAATAGTCCTAGCTCTGTGTGTCTCTGCTTTCAAAAGGGCAGAGAGAGAGAGAGAGAGAGAGAGAGAGAGAGAGAGAGAGAGAGAGAGAGAGAGAGAGAGAGAGAGAGAGAGAGAGAGAGAGAGAGAGAGAGAGAGAGAGAGAGAGAGAGAGAGAGAGAGAGAGAGAGAGAGAGAGAGAGAGAGAGAGAGAGAGAGAGAGAGAGAGAGAGAGAGAGAGAGAGAGAGAGAGAGAGAGAGAGAGAGAGAGAGAGAGAGAGAGAGAGAGAGAGAGAGAGAGAGAGAGAGAGAGAGAGAGAGAGAGAGAATGTACACTTTGAATTAAATCCCAAGTTCAAGAACATTGGGAAACGGCGGCACTCCAAAATGTTTTTTTAAACAAAGACGTCACCTCATTTCACCTTTTTATTTTCATCCCGGACAGGCTAGCGCAGTTATGCCTTCATCAGAGCATCAGACAATATACACTGTAAGAGCCAATGGAAGTGCTAGGCCAGTGATGTAGCCAGAAGTGGTAGTAAATATTGTAAAGTGGTCAGTTGAGTTCTTCTATTAATATGTGGAGTCTCTGTAACCTGTTCAACACCATCACCAAGCCAGGCAGGAAACAGAGAGAGAAAGCTTTGAACATACGTCATTTTCATTTCCTATTAAGGGAAGAGGAGGAGGAGCACACTTACACACACACAAACTGAGTTACACACACACACACACACACAGACACAGACACACACCATCTCCTCTCCTCTTACAGTAGACAATGTGTGACCACATACCGATCCCTGGTTGGTCCACCTTCCCTGCATGTGTTCTGTCAACGAACTACTACTCCAAAGGGAAATTCCAGGTTTCTCCGTTGGTTAGGGTTCGGGCCGTTTGGCATATGAACAGTGTCTTTATGGCACAAGTCAAGGATAAACCTTGATCCGAGGCCGAGGAGGAGAGTAGGTCCGTACTGCACATGTAGATGTGGCAGATTTTTCCAAGCATGTGGACAAAGAGCTGAAGTTGCCAGGTTGAGTCCACAGTAATATGGTTTCTGGGATGATCTAGCAATATGGTGTTCGGGTGGCCTGAGAGGTTATTGGGTCCTGGTTGCCGAGCAGTGCAGTAAAAAAAGGATGTAGGAGGTCATTATGGGATGTCATCTCTGACTCTGACTGACTGGCTCCGGTGGTGTCATAACCCTGTTAGCTCACGCTCACTGAGACTGGCTAATGCACTAAACCCAGAGGAGAGAGAAATAAAAAACTAAAGGCCTAATCTACCCCAGAATATTGGGCTGACACTGTAAAATCATGTTCAACGCAGAAAGCAGAATGTCCATTAAAAGTCCAGTTGAGGCATAGATTTGAAACTGGCCCAGTACACACACTAGCCTGCACAATCAATCTTCCACACACTAATACTTCTTGATCTCTCGGCATAATCTTAGTGCTCTGTGTTTGGGCCTGTCTGTCATAACCTGGCAGGATGGTGTGGGTGTTGCAGGTCACAGCAATGTACAGAATAGGGCGAGGAAGAAGAGGAGGAGAACATTCCAGGTCACAGACCCAATGGCTGAGAATTACAGACAATGACGAGGAAAAGTTGAGGAGTGGAAGAAGGAGTAAGAGGAGCAGGAGAAGAGAAAGACAAGGAGGAGGAGGAGAAAATTCCAGCCGCAGCAGGACTGGCAGCAACGTGGCTCTGTACAAGCAGAAGCCGTGTGTCACACAGACAGACAGGATCTCGCATGTTCTCCACAATGACACCTTTGTGCTACGGTGACACCCAGTGCCTACTTGTTCAATACACAGAAGGCCGGCAGGTTAATACAGAGAGCCAGGCTGGTTAATCTATAGTAAGGCTAGAGAGGCCCACACTGACTGGCGGAAACAGGGTGTATAGACCTGTGAAAGAGGTCAACAGCGGCTAACTAATATCTGTGTGGGCAGGTGAATCAGTGACTGAGTACTGTACAAACTTGACTGCCACCAGTCATTTGAAAGAGCCCACTTCCTTATGGTGATGCAGCTCAGTACTCAACCACTTCTGCTTACAGATGTAGGATCTTAATTTGATCACTTTTTTATCACTCTAATGTTCTTGCAGATGAGCTTTGTGATTTACATAAATTCACTAAAAACCCACACAGTTATATTAACAGTATTGCACAACAATGAAGCCTACTTTTGACCAGTGAAACGCCAGGGTTGTGGGTTCGTTTCCCACGGGGGGCCAGTATAAAAAAATATATATATATATGTATTCACTGTAAGTCGCTCTGGATAAGATCGTCTGCTAAATGACTAAAATGTAAATGTATAAACCAATCAAGCACCATTATGGAGTAAACATTCAAATCCTGTTAATGCTGGATTATTTTGCTGTGACAATATAGGTCAAATTAAGATCCTACATCTGTAGCAGTTCCCTGTCCTTCACCTCAGTGTGCTAGTTCAAAACTAGCATGCTTTGCTGATCAAACTCTGCAGATCAGCAAACCAGAGCTATAAATAAACCTAGTTTATTCTAGCTGGAATATCGTCAGGTCTTTGTCGTTGAATGAAATGCCAAATGCATTCATCTCAGTAGGGGGACCGAACAAAGCGTCACACATGAAGGATAGGGTAGGGGGACAGGAAGTGAGGAGGCACCTACCTGAGTGGATTTATCTTTAATGCACAAAGCATAGTGTACAGTTATTCATTCATCTCAGTGGGGGGACCCGATAAAACATGACACATAGGGGACACAGGGGGACAGGAAGTGAGGGGGCACCTACCTGAGTGGATTTATCTTTCATGAACGAGGGGTAGTGCACATGGTGGTCGCGAGGCCAATGGCCGGTGAGGTAGGGGCCGGTGATGGTACCCAGGGAAGAAGTCCGCCGGATGGCTCCCGAGTTACGCACCTGCTGCTGGGGCTTGGACCTCTCTACTGGAGAGAGAGAGAGAGGGGGGTGGAGAGAGACATTTTAATTGAGGAGGCTCTCAAAGGCAATGATTTATTAGGATCCCCATTAGACAACGTCAATGGCGACAGCTAGCCTCACTGGGGTCCGACACATAACGATAAAGACATTACAGACAAAATGACCAAAAGTATGTGGACACCTGCTCATCAAACATCTCATCCCAAAATCATGGGCATTAATATGGAGTTAGTCCCCCCTTTGCTGCTATAACAGCCTCCACTCTTCAGGGAAGGCTTTCCATTAGGTGTTGAGACAATGCTGCAGTGACTTGCTCTTGTGGCTGAATGGAAGCATCAGTGAGGTCGGGCAATGATGTTGAGCGATTAGGCCTGGCTCACAGTCGGCGTTCCAATTTATCCCAAAGGTGTTCGATGGGGTTGAGGTCAGGGCTCTATGCAGGCCAGTCAAGTTCTTCCACACCGATCTCAACAAACCATTTCTGTATGAACCTTGCTTTGTGCACGGGGGCATTGTCATGCTGAAACAGGAAAGCGCCTTCCCCAAACTGTTGCCACAAAGTTGGATGCACAGAATCTTCTAAAATGTCATTGTATGCTGTAGCGTTAAGATTTCCCTTCACTGGAACTAAGGGGCCTAGCCCAAACCATGAAAAACAGCCCCAGACCATTATTCCTCCTCCACCAAACTACAATGCAGGTAGCATTCTCCTGGAATCCGCCAAACACAGATTTGTCCGTCGGACTGCCAGATGGTGAAGCATCACTCCAGAGAACGCATTTCCACTGCATCCTATGACAGTGCCACGTTGAAAGTCACTGAGCTCTTCAGTAAGGCCATTCTACTGCAAATGTTTGTCTGTGGAGATTGCATGGCTAGCTGCGTGCTCAATTTTATACACTTGTCAGCAACGGGTGTGGCTGAAATAGCCAAATCCACTCATTTGAAGGGGTGTCCACATACTTTTGTATATATAGTGTACATTTAAAAACATTAACATGTAGTGTGCATCTATCAGTTACACATACATGTCAGTACATACACACAACAAGTAGGTCACAAGGGGGAGAGGCGTTGTGCCGTGAGTTGTTGCTTTAACCAGGTTCCACTTGTGCTATATGAGATGGGAGTTCCATGTATAATACTGTACGTTTCCTTGAATTTGTTCTGGACCTGGGGAGTGTGAAAAGAACCCTGGTGGCATGTCTGGTGGGGTAGGTGTTTGTGTCAGTGCTGTGTGCAAGTTGACTATGCAAACAATTTGGAATTTCCATCACATTCATGTTTCTTATAAAAACAAGAAGTGATGCAGTCAGTCTTTCCTCAACTCTTAGCCAAGAGAGACTGGCATGCATAGTATTAATTTTAGCCCTCTGATTACAATGAAGAGCAAGACATGTCGCTCTGTTCTGGGCCAGCTGCAGCTTAACTAGGTCTTTGCAGCACTTCACCATATGACTGGACAATAATCAAGATAAGATCAAACTAGAAGAGCCTGCAGGACTTGCTTTGTGGAGTGTGGTGTCAAAAAAGCAGAGCATATCTTTATTACGGACAGACCTCTTACCATCTTTACAACCATTGAATCTATATGTTTTGACAATGACAGTTTATAATCTAAGGTAACACCAAGTAATTTAGTCTCCTCAACTTGTTTAACAGCCACACCATTCATTACCAGATTCAGCTGAGGTCTAGAACTTAAGGAATGATTTGTACCAAATACAATGCTCTTAGTTTTAGAGATGTTCAGGACCAGTTTATTACTGGCCACCCATTCCAAAACTGACTGCAACTCTTCGTTAAGGGTTTCAGTGACTTAATTAGCTATGGTTTCTAATGCGTATACGGTTGAATCATCAGCATACATGGACACACATGCTTTGTTTAATGCCATTGGTAAAAATAGAAAAGAGTAGAGGGCGTAGAGAGCTGCCCTGCGGTATACCACACTTTACATGTTTGACATTAGAGAAGCTTCCATTTAAAAAAAACATCTGAGTTCTATTAGATAGATAGCTCTGAATCCACGATATGGCAGAGGTTGAAAAGCCATAACACATACGTTTTCTCAACAACAGGTTATGGTCAATAATATCAAAGGCTGCACGGAAATCTAACAGTACAGCTCCCACAATCTTCTTATTATCAATTTCTTTCAACCAATCATCAGTCATTTGTGTCAGTGCAGTACATGTTGTGCCCTTCTCTATAAGCATGCTGAATGTCTGTTGTTAATTTGTTTACAGAGAAATAGCATTGTATTTGGTCAAACACCGTTTTTTTCTAACAGTTTGGTAAGAGCTCACAGCAAGCTGATAGGTCTGCTGCCTGACCCAGTCCATTACTTTTGCGCTTATAATCTATTCAAAACTGATCCGATTACTATGCCAATCCACCACATTCTGTACAGTCAGAAGCAATTTCTAGAATCCCCACAATATCTTTCTAGGGGCAATATGTGAGGATGCAGACTGAAACAACAACGTCGCAGTGTTTTGTATACATCTGGCCCTTCATTGGACACGGTGTTAACAAACCTCCAAATGAGCTTCAATGCCATACAACACTCCTTCCGTAGCCTCCAACTGCTCTTAAACACTAGTAAAACTAAATGCATGCTCTTCAACCGAATGCTGCTGGCACCCGCCCACCCGACTAGAATCACTACTCTAAGTGGGTCTGACCTAGAGTATGTTGACAACTACAAATACCTAGGTGTCTGGTTAGACTGTAAACTCTCCTTCCAGACTCACATTAAGCATCTCCAATCCAAAGTAAAATCTAGAATCGGCTTCCTATTTCGCAACAAAGCCTCCTTCACTCATGCTGCCAAACATGCCCTCGTAAAACTGACTATCCCACCGATCCTTGACTTCGGCGATGTCATTTACAAAATAGCCTCCAACACTCTACTCAGCAAATTGGATGTAGTCTATCACAGTGCCATCCATTTTGTCACCAAAGCCCCATATACTACCCACCACTGTGACCTGTACGCTCTTGTTGGCTGGTCCTCACTACATATTTGTCGCCAAACCCACTGGCTCCAGGCCATCTATAAATCACTGCTAGGCAAATCCCCGCCTTATCTTAGCTCATTGGTCACCATAGCAACACCCACCCGTATTATGCGCTCCAGCAGGTATATCTCACTGGTCATCCCCAAAGCCAACACCTCCTTTGGCCGCCTTTCCTTCCAGTTCTCTGCTGCCAATGACTGGAACAAACTGCAAAAATCTCTGAAGTTGGAGACTCTCATCTCCCTCACTAACTTTAAGCATCAGTTGTCAGAGCAGCTTACCGATCACTGCACCTGTACACAGCCATTCTGAAATTAGCCCACCCAACTAACTCACTCCCATATTGTTATTTATTTTGCTAATTTGCACCCCAGTATCTCTATTTGCACATCATCTTTTGCACATCTATCATTCCAGTGTTAATACGAATTTGTAACTATTTTGCACTATGGCCTATTTATTGCCTTACCTCCATAACTTACTACATTCGCACACACTGTATATATATTTTCTGTTGTATTTTTGACTTTATGTTTTGTTTACCCCATATGTAACTCTGTGTTGTTGTTTTTAAATCGCACTGCTTTGCTTTATCTTGGCCAGGTGGCAGTTGTAAATGAGAACTTGTTCTCAACTGGCTTACCTGGTTAAATAAAGGTTAAATAAAATAAATAAAATGTTGTCAGAGACTGGTTACCCTTGGAGCAGCCCAGCCCGTCCTCCCTCACGGCCCAGCCTTCATGGTGAGGCAACCCTACACCTGATAAAAATACCTCACACACACACCCAAGGCTCTTTCCAGGCTCCCTGGGACCTGAGGATCTGGGTCAAGGGCTGTGTGTTTGTTCTAGCAATACTCTCTGGTGTGTATGTGTGTGTGTGTGTGTGTGTGTGTGTGTGTGAGTGAGAGAGAGAGAGTGAGAGAGAGAGAGAGAGATAGAAACAACAATATTTACGCCGTCCTAACCCTGTGGCCTTGTATGAGGTTAGAATGTTCAAAAGCAAAACGCTTCAACTCACACGGTGCAAGCTAGCGTATATATAGGCCTTTAGCAAAGTTGACCAAACATGCCAGGTTTCTAAGAACAACATTCCAGTATGACATGAAACAGACTGGTGCTGTGTACAGTAACACCTCTGACTTATGGAGGACTTGACCTACGTTGAAGTTTCTCATAACTAGGAAGTATTGAGTAAATGTTGATATTTTATTTTTCTGTGTTGTAAAACCTCAATGTATGGCTATGATCTGAGGTTTTGTGTGAAACAGTTGACATGTTTTTCAAAGACCCTAGCACAGCAGTGTTTTGCCCTCAAGTGTACTAGGTGGGCTTAGGGCGGCGGGCCCCCTTACCCTGCCCCTGAGCTGACTGACAGGTCCTGTAGGCCTTAGTGGGATCAGAGCCCACTGAGAAAGGCACAGGCCAGGGTCACCTGGGGCAAATCCACAGGATTACAGGTAAACACTAGTGCATTCTGAGGGAACTAATAATAAGGCCTTGGCTGTGTTCTGACACACTATGTCAAGCAGCAGTTAGCTGTATAAGGGAGGCAGAGGTCAGAAGAAGAACAGGAAGTAAGAAAGAGGGAAAAATGCACTAAGCTCTTCTTGAAAGATGTTGCTTGTGTTTCTTCTGAGAAAGCTAAATCAGCATGTCTGGTTGTCTGGCTTGAAGTCTTTTTCAGACCTAAACACAAAAGCTCTGGGAAACTTTAGAATTGTCACATTTTAACATGATTGGATGTAGGTTATTGCATGTTGGGCTGTACAATTATTCTAATTCACATTCAAAAATATCCATATTGCAAGAAATCCATATCGCATGCATTTTTTTTATTGCATGTCCGTTTTTATAGTTTACTCCATTCTTTACTCCTCTTGCGGAACAGTTGAATGCTGTTCTGTTAGGTAAAATGCAGTCAACTGATTGTTCTAACAAGAATAATGCCGCTTTCCCATTTGCGTCTTAATATAAATCATGTTATTTCTATGATTCCAACGGTTCACCCAAAGGTTTTGATCTACAGTGGGGAGAACAAGTATTTGGTACACTGCCGATTTTGCAGGTTTTCCTACTTACAAAGCATGTAGAGGTCTGTAATTCTTATCATAGGTACACTTCAACTGTGAGAGACGGAATCTAAAACAAAAATCCAGAAAATCACATTGTATGATTTTTAAGTAATTAATTTGCATTTTATTGCATGACATAAGTATTTGATACATCAGAAAAGCAGAACTTAATATTTGGTACAGAAACCTTTGTTTGCAATTACAGAGATCATACATTTCCTGTAGGTCTTGACAAGGTTTGCACACACTGCAGCAGGGATTTTGGCCCACTCCTCCATACAGACCTTCTCCAGATCCTTCAGGTTTCGGGGCTGTCGCTGGGCAATACGGACTTTCAGCTCCCTCCAAAGATTTTCTATTGGGTTCAAGTCTGGAGACTGGCTAGGCCACTCCAGGACCTTGAGATGCTTCTTACGGAGCCACTCCTTAGTTGCCCTGGCTGTGTGTTTCGGGCCGTTGTCATGCTGGAAGACCCAGCCACATGACATAAGTATTTGATCACCTACCAACCAGTAAGAATTCCGGCTCTCACAGACCTGTTCGTTTTTCTTTAAGAAGCCCTCCTGTTCTCCACTCATTACCTATATTAACTGCACCTGTTTGAACTCATTACCTGTATAAAAGACCCCTGTCCACACACTCAATCAAACAGACTCCAACCTCTCCACAATGGCCAAGACCAGAGAGCTGTGTAAGGACATCAGGGATAAAATTGTAGACCTGCACAAGGCTGGGATGGGCTACAGGACAATAGGCAAGCAGCTTGGTGAGAAGGCAACAACTGTTGGTGCAATTATTAGAAAATGGAAGAAGTTCAAGATGACGGTCAATCACCCTCGGTCTGGGGCTCCATGCAAGATCTCACCTCGTGGGGCATCAATGATCATGAGGAAGGTGAGGGATCAGCCCAGAACTACACGGCAGGACCTGGTCAATGAGCTGAAGAGAGCTGGGACCACAGACTCAAAGAAAACCATTAGTAACACACTACGCAGTCATGGATTAAAATCCTGCAGCGCACGCAAGGTCCCCCTGCTCAAGCCAGCGCATGTCCAGGCCCGTCTGAAGTTTGCCAATGACCATCTGGATGATCCAGAGGAGGAATGGGAGAAGGTCATGTGGTCTGATGAGACAAAAATAGAGCTTTTTGGTCTAAACTCCACTCGCCGTGTTTGGAGGAAGAAGAAGGATGAGTACAACCCCAAGAACACCATCCCAACCGTGAAGCATGGAGGTGGAAACATCATTCTTTGGGGATGCTTTTCTGCAAAGGGGACAGGACGACTGCACCGTATTGAGGGGAGGATGGATGGGGCCATGTATCGCGAGATCTTGGCCAACAACCTCCTTCCCTCAGTAAGAGCATTGAAGATGGGTCGTGGCTGGGTCTTCCAGCATGACAACAGCCCGAAACACACAGCCAGGGCAACTAAGGAGTGGCTCCGTAAGAAGCATCTCAGGGTCCTGGAGTGGCCTAGCCAGTCTCCAGACTTGAACCCAATAGAAAATCTTTGGAGGGAGCTGAAAGTCCGTATTGCCCAGCGACAGCCCCGAAACCTGAAGGATCTGGAGAAGGTCTGTATGGAGGAGTGGGCCAAAATCCCTGCTGCAGTGTGTGCAAACCTTGTCAAGACCTACAGGAAATGTATGATCTCTGTAATTGCAAACAAAGGTTTCTGTACCAAATATTAAGTTCTGCTTTTCTGATGTATCAAATACTTATGTCATGCAATAAAATGCAATTAATTACTTAAAAATCATACAATGTGATTTTCTGGATATTTGTTTTAGATTCCCTCTCTCACAGTTGAAGTGTACCTATGATAAAAATTACAGATCTCTACATGCTTTGTAAGTAGGAAAACCTGCAAAATCGGCAGTGTATCAAATACTTGTTCTCCCCAATGTATATCGCAGGTCAAATCGCAATCGCTAAGACACTTCTCTTCAAACTTATTGGGCTTTTCATCATTTCATTTGTATGAGATGTAACGTTCTCATTAAAAAAATTCTCAGGGCAAGCCGAAGTCAGTAGCATTAGTCTATGCCCCCTCATCGGCGATTGGTAGGGATTCTTCAATGAAGTGCCTGTTGTCATTCAATGCGAGACGATTCGTCCTCATGCAAAAATTTTCACTAGGGAAATACTGCACCAAACATCCTAGTCAGATGCAAAATTGCGTGACAAAGAGTTCTTCTACAAAAATGTCAAAATGAATGAGAGATTTCTTGAATTACCTTAGATGAATACTGACTATTTTGAAATTACAGTATTATTGCCACTTTTTTCACGTTTTTCAAGCGAAGGTCTTTTAAGGGAGTATTCAAGCACACTCGATTGGTTCGCCTAGCCGAGCTCAGCTAGGTGCCAGCCGAACTGAAGCATGCCGACAGCTTAAAAGTGTAGGCATTCCTCACACCAGCTCTGCAGCCTCGGGATGTGCCTGTAATGGTTAGCCTAGTTACACTAGAAAGTGACACATAGGAGATTATTGCTCATGATGAGGCTAGGTGGAACTGGTCTGAGCTCCAAACGGGTCAAGTGTTCCGCCGATATGTGCTGGCTTCTCATAGAACCTAGTAGGCCCATTAGGTCTACTGGACAGGCCTCTCTCAGTCCTATACAGCGCCTTGAAAAAGTATTCATCCCCCTTGGCGTTTTTCCTATTTTGTTGCATTACAACCTGTAATTGAAATGGATTTTTATTTGGATTTCATGTAATTGATATACACAAAATAGTCCAAATTGGTGAAGTGAAATGAAAAAAAATTACTTGATTCAAAAAATGATAATGAATAAATAAATAATAAAATAAGCAAACACGTTTGGTGTTCGCCAAAAGGCATGTGGGAGACTCCCCAAACATATGGAAGAAGGTACTCTGGTCAGATGAGACTAAAATTGAGCTTTTTGGCCATCAAGGAAAACTCTATGTCTGGCAAAAACCCAACACCTCTCATCACCCCGAGAACACCATCCCCACAGTGAAGCATGGTGGTGGCAGCATCATGCTGTGGGGATGTTTTTCCATCGGCAGGGACTGGGAAACTTGTCAGAATTTAAGAAATGATGGATGGGGCTAAATACAGGGAAATTCTTTCACTCTTCCAGAGATTTGAGACTGGGACGGAGGTTCACCTTCCAGCAGGACAATGACCTTAAGCATACTGCTAAAGCAACACTCGAGTGGTTTAAGGGGAAACATTTAAATGTCTTGGAATGGCCTAGTCAAAGCCCAGACCTCAATCCAATTGAGAATCTGTGGTATGACGTAAAGATTGCTGTACACCAGCAGAACCCATCCAGCTTGAGGGAGCTGGAGCAGTTTTGCCTTGAAGAACGGGCAAAAATCCCAGTGGCTAGATGTGCCAAGCTTATAGAGACATACCCCAAGAGACTTGCAGCTGTAATTGCTGCAAAAGGTAGCTCTACAAAGTATTGACTTTGGGGGAGTGCATGCTCAAGTTTTTTGTCTTATTATTTTTTTTTTTGCATCTTCAAAGTGGTAGGCATGCTGTGTAAATCAAATGATACAAACCCCCCAAAAATCTATTTTAATTCCAGGTTGTAAGGCAACAAAATAGGAAAAATGCCAAGGGGGGTGAATACTTTCGCAAGCCACTGTATAGCGGACAGAGGAAGGGTTAGTCATTCAAAAAATCATGTCAACCCCTATTATTAGTCCTTGTAACTTATTATGTGATTTGTTAAGCCAAATTATACTCCTGAACTAATGTAGGCTTGCCTAAACAAAGGGAGTGAATACTTATGCAACAACTATATTTTAGTTATACATTTTTTATTAATCTTTAAAAAATGTTAGTATTGGGGTGTCAGTCCAACCAGGCCTCAACATTGAGAGCACACGTCATCATACCATAAAACAAGAATGAAAGAAAAACACATATTCCCACTTTGGAACGATGCCCTGTGTGCATCTGCTTTTCTGCAATTTCAATGATTTTTCAGCCAGACCAAAAATAGAGATGTAAACAACGGAAGGAATAAGTTGAAATAGCCTAACGTTTGGGTCTGGTCGTAGATACAAGCTTCTCTAGCCAAGATGTAGGCCTTTTATGTAGAAGCTATGGGACATTTATTTGACATTGGTGACAGAAAAGTATGCAATGATTCAAAATTATAGTTCTTAAATAATGGTGTAGATGAAATCACTCTCACTGCTTATCCGTACAGTGTTAAAAGGTTTACAAAGGGGGTTAATAATACTATAACACATGCTACTTAGCAGACGCTGTTATCCAAAGCCACTTACAGTAGTTAGTGCATGCATATATTTTGAGTGTGTGTAGGTTATGTGATCCATGCAGAAATTGAACCCACAATCCTGGTGTTTCCAGAGGTTGAATGCACAGCATTCACGCAAGATACGCAATCCCTCTCTATCTGCACGACTAACTCATTTATTCAACCCCCTTACTATATAAAGGCAACATTGACCCATATTGGAGTTTGGAAGAGAGACAGGTTGTGTTCTCGGTTCGAGGTGATGATGTCATGTGTTAATCACTCATAATCCCTCTCTCACTTTAAGTGTGGCTGACAATTCAGCACAGGGTCACACAAGGACTGTCACTAGCAGAACAGGCCCTGTGCATGACAGAGCCCTATAGATTTGTCCAATAGTAGTGCACTATGTGCCATTTCGAATGCCTCTGGCTCTGGTCAAAAGTAGTGAACTACCTTAATATAGGACGTAGCTCACAGATCTGCAGTATAGATCCTTTCATCAGGAAGTAGGTGGTTGTTGTTGTGTTGTGTTCTTTTAATGCCAAGCCTATTACAGGAAGCTGCCTTGTCTTTGTTTTACAGCTTCACAAGATCGTAGTGAACTGGCTAATTAACTGTTGCGTCACACACACTTTTCAGCATAGTTTACAACCCTCTCTCTCTGAAGTTATACCTGGAGAGAATTCACAATAAGTCCCTTGTAGTTAATGACTTCAAGTGTCAAAAGGAACGTAGACTAGATAATATAACGCCTATGTCAACACATTCACTGTCCCATTTGTTCATAACTTGACATGAGGGAGCATTTTCTCGGGCACAGAAACACTTTCAATGCAGAATATCCACTGAATATGCTTTTTAGTCCTGGACCAGGCTTAAGCTTAATCTGTGTCCAGGAAACCGGTCATAAAGGGGCAACTACAAGAAATTGCTAGAAGGCTGCCCCCACTTATTACCTGAAGATAAAAGGTTTGATGATAAAACTGTTACATTTTTCCATTAAAGCTGTTCATGCCAGAGTAATGTATTCTAAATCACTCCCAGCCTGCAGTCCTCTATAAGCCTGCTTTACAAGCTATACGCTTAAAGACCTGTAACCATAACGTCCCCCTTTTCATACAATAAGGTATTGATTCTTCTATACATGATGGAATATGAGCCCAGATTCAATATGCTATGGAAACGGGCCCTGTGTAGCTCAGTTGGTAGAGCATGGCGCTTGCAACACCAGGGTTGTTGGTTCGATTCCCACGGGCGGCCAGTATGAAAAATGTATGCACTCACTAACTAAGTCGCTCTGGATAAGAGCGTCTGCCAAATGACTAAAATGTACTGTAGTAATTGTGAATTTGAGGTCAGGTCAAGCATGTAGGCTCTAGTCTCCTCCAAAGAATGACAAGTGACAACCACATGATAGAAAAAGTAATTTGATAGGGCCTCCTGTAGCTCAGTTGGTAGAGCATGGCGCTTGCAACGCCAGGGTTGTGGGTTCGATTCCCACGGGGGCCAGTATGAAAAATGTATGCACTCACTAACTGTAAGTCGCTCTGGATAAGAGCGTCTGCCAAATGACTAAAATGTAAAAAAAATATATATATATTGATACCCTCTGTGTTAGTATGCCATGCTTATGCATTCATTGTTGATGGCCCTATGTGCTATGCAGTCATTAGTACTCATCTATTAACACTTTAGTTCCTACATTAGCATTGAGGACTCCCTGGAAAACAGTATAAATGACTAACTGAATATCATATGCTTTTTAAGAGATTGTATGATAAGACGTGTTAAGGGGTGCTTTTCCATTCAACCTGTCGTGGTGCCCCCTGTCCAATTTCCCGGACCTAAAATGTACAGAACCTCTGTGGTCATCAGTGACCTCACCATATTGCATCCCTCATCTCTGGCTTGACATGTAGAGAGGTCAAGGGTCAAAGCTTTCTAGGGGGTCTGGCCCATAGTATCCCATTGTCAAATCAGTACTACTACCAGCAGGCAGTACTACTAAACCTACAGAATCTGCATTGCACACCTAGGCTACTGAGGTCTCCTACTTTGAGAGAGGGTGCACAGAGACAGCATATTGTGGACCTGGTAGCTAGAGAAATGCATTGGAATACCGTCCCTACCTCCTCAAGAATCCATACTATCATAAGTGCTTCCTGTAAGGTGTCAAATAACACTACAGCTTTAGAAAAACCTATTTGCAAAGAGCAAGAGCAGCACTCATATTTGCAATAGAATTATTGTGTTTACGTCTCGAGATGCGCTCGCTCCTGCTAGGCCCCAGTGTTGCCATAAGCGCGCGACCTTCTCCAGTCAGCGACGTAATTATTTATATTCCTTCGCGCTGGTAAACAAGCGTCCATTTCAGAGAAAATACCTAAATAAATGGGCATGTCACACTAATCATGATTGGTCTTTATTGAATCATTGTAACATGTCCACGATGTGGTTGCAGTTGCCATTATTAATTTATTTTAATACGACGAACCAGTCGTGTTTATCTAACTGGCGCGCGCTGGCCTGGAGGTACAGTAACTGCATCGTCACCATAACAGCCACGGATGCATAAATCGAAAGCCCAAAGCAGTTGTTTGCAAATTAAACAACGTAGTACATAAGCACATATATGGTTTCAAAGCATCCCCTCGATGCCAATTCATTATTTGAACATGACAACATTTGGCTACTGGGTCCATAATTATTCATACGACATTCGCAATAAATTACAGCATTTTCAGGGTTAGCTATGTTTGTTATTTGCTATATCTGAATCGGCTTATAAACACAGAAATGTTAGGTAAAATAATATGCGTTTGCGTGCAAGTGATGCTGATGCGTCTAGCAGAGACCCCCGATCTGACCCAATTAGCTTGCTAGCTATAGCAACAGCTAGCCGATCTAGCTTTGGATGCAATAAATGAAGGACAACCCGCTACTACTGCACCTTTGAAAACAGGCGAGTTCGGACATCGCTCAGGTGAACTCCTGCTGTCCGGCGGCGAGCGTATCTGCCTTGCGACCAGCCTGCCCTCCACCGAGCCGTTTCCACCCGGGTTCGCGAGCAGCAGCTGCGTCGGGCTGGAGGGACTGTTGAAAGGGGACGTCGATGTCGGTCCTGTATTGCTCGCGACTGTGAAGGAAGAGGAGCAGGAGCGGGTTGGGCTGTGCTGACCTCCACGCAAGAGCTGGTATGGCACGGTGGCACGAATAGGCTGCAACCGGATCGTGGTGGTGTTGCCGTTGCTGCAGCCGGCTGGAGAGATGGTTGGGGAGCCGCCGCCGTCACCGCTTCGCTTGACCCGCTGTTGCTGCTGTTGGGTTGAGTTGGTTGCTGATGATACTGTCGACATGATGTTGATTGCCACAGTGCAACTCTTCCAGTTAACAAACTTGGCAAAAACAAAAATACAAAGTTAAATCTTGAATAAGCCTCAAGTTACTTGAGAGTACTTTCGTTTGTTTGCTCAAATATATAAATGTGAAATGATAAAGCAAGTTTGTAACTTTCCCCAAAAAGTTAGAACATTTGTTCTTGTAAAAGTCCAGTTGAGTTTAGTTCGTAATAAGCTGCCCAGTTAGCTTAGCTAGCTACATTTTCACACTTGTTCTGCTACTTATCCATTTTGAAGTGTTCCAACAAGTATGCATTCTCGAAAAACTCTCAGTTAAACATCTTCATATCGAACAAAACTATTTAAACCACGAACTTCACTTACAAAAGCGCTATAACAACACTGCTAGCTAGTTAGCTATGTCTCTGTGTCGTCTGTCTTGCAACACGCAACCCCTTTCCTGTGTCCCTCCTCTGGCAAACTACTGGCTGACAGACCGGGGCGGGACAAATTCACTCAATGTAAACTTCTGATTGGTTAATATAATACTAGAAGGACGAGTTCATCAGCCACAGTTTAAGCATCCACCAATCGATTCATTGAAGTTTGCTGAAGATACACCGCTCTCGAGCAAGCGATTGGTCGCAGTTAAATCTCAGAGAAATGTGGGGTGCACAATCTTCAGCAAAACAGAAAGGTCGTCTGGGTTTCTGATGTAGACAACTGCAATGTTATTCTTATACCAATCATAAATCCAAACAACCACTGCACAGTTTAAATATTAAAATACTGTAGCTAGATCCCTCCTAAAAATCCACATACTGCTGTACTAACACATCTACAGCGCCATATGTATTTTCACTAACAACAAGCTAGCTAACGTTGTTTTGTGCTAGCTGGTTAAGAGCAGGTCTCTTTCCTTGTAAATATGGCCTACCGTACTCTAGGTAGTTTGTCTATGAAGCAGACTGTATGAAAAAATAAAATAATGGTATGCACTCACTAACTGTAAGTCGCTCTGGATAAGAGCGTCTGCTAAATGACTAAAATGTAAAAAAAATGTAAGACAAGAATAATCACAAAATATTTTTACATGTTTTAATAGTCTGATTCACAATCAAATGCATATACAATTGAAATACACAGAGGATACAGAACCAAAATAAATGTTAAAGCTGCAATCAGTGGTGTAAAGTACTTAAGTAAAAATACTTGAAAGTACTACTTAAGTAGTTTTTTTGGTATGTAAACTTTACTTTACTATTTATATTTTGGACAACTTTTACTTCACTACATTCCTAAAGAAGACTATGTACTTTTTACTAAATTTTTACTCCTGCTTAGCAGGACAGGAAAATTGCCTAATTCACACACTTATCAAGAGAACATTGCTGGTCATCCATACTGCCTCTGATCTGGCGGACTCACTAAACACATGCTTCGTTTGTAAATTATGTCTGAGTGTTGGAGCATGCCCCTGGCTATCCGTAAATAAAAAAAAACAAGTAAATGATGCCATCTGGTTTGCTTTATATAAGGAATTTTTAATTATTTCGACATTTACTTTTGATACTTAAGTATATTTTAGCACTTACATTTACTTTTTATACTTAAGTATATTTAAAACCAAATACTTTTACTCAAGTAGTATTTTACTGGGTGACTTTCACTTTTTCTTGAGTCATTTGGGTACTTTTTCCACCACTGGCTGCAATATGTAACTTTTTGGGCGACTGACCAAATTCACATAGAAATATGAGTCATAGATACAGTACGTCACTCTCATTGAAAGCAAGTCTACAAAGTGGTAGATCTATTTCATGTGCGCTATAAGTTTCATTTTTGCATCTTTTACTTTCGGTTTTGTACAGCAGCTTCAAACAGCTGAAAATACAATATTTTGCAAACAATTAGAATTTGAGCAACCAGGAAATGGCAGAGCCATTTCTGCATATTGCACCTTTAAAAGGCATTGGACAAGGACTGAAAAGGAAGTGAAGTTGAAGACCGGTTCAGAATACGGGGGTGTAAACTTGCCAGATATACCACAAGGTAAAATAGTTTTGATTTTAAAGTGCCATTCAAACTTCTTCACAGGTAGGCTACATTTTCAAAGAATGCACAACTGAATGTTCAGAGGTTAACCGGATGTACTATTGCATGTAACATCCTTCATAAACTCTTAATATCAATTTGAAGTTACAGTACTTGCAGTGTTGGGGAGTAGTGAACTGCATGTAGTTCAACTAGTAATTTAACTACATTTTGAAGTAGCTTGGTGGTAGTTGAACTAATTCAAATCAAGGTAGTGTTTTCAGTAGTTCATTACTTTTTTGCCATGTAGTGGTGTAGCTAACTACTAGAACTACACTCAAATACTATTTTTGCAAAAAATAAAATATGGATGAAATAGGCAATAATTTCCTTTATTTTTCGGCATCAGACCTATCCAATTCTCACTTGAAAAATAGTTTGTGATTAATAGGATAAATTACATATTCTGCTAAATGACTAAATTGTAAATGTAATATTCTGTTAACATCTGACTACAGAGTGATCTGTTCTTGCAATTTGTCGTCTATGACATTTCAGATGTAGTGAACTACTTTTTCAAAGTAAATTTAGTTAAGTAAACAATGTATTTTTTAAGGGTAGCTTTAGTGTAGCTTAACTTCTTCCAGTGTGAAGTAATTGGTAACTATATTTTCAGAGTAGCTTCCCCAACACTGAGTACTTGGTACATGATATCAGGATAACATGGGCAAATACTTGGCTGATGCTCAGGTACTAGCATTATGAAAACAGAAGCAAGTAAGTAGGGCAGATAGCATGTAAAACATATCCTCTAACCCAATAACAACATATTTCCTATGTAGTAGTTACTACTACAAATACAGTACTCATGCTTTTACAGGTCAACCATCTTTAGAGAAACCTCAGTTAAAAATGACAAAAAAAAATAAACAGCAGGACAAGATAATAAAATAATAAAAACAATGTCTTGTTAATAGCAAACATGCACAACCACATACATGAACCACACTGTAAGTAAACCCCCAAAATACATCCAAGTACACCAAACAAACTAAGTTACTCAAACTCAAATCTCCCCCAAAAACAAAGAAAACAAGTGTAGAGTTCCACACCTGTGAAACAAAATCAACATGCAAGGTTTAGGTCAGTGATTGAATTACAAAGAGAGGAAGTGGCCTGGGAAAATCCACAGTGTCATTTAACACATAGGCAGACATAATACACTTGGTTTCCAGCTATGCATAGCAAAGGATTGTCCAGAGAGGGTCAATCCCAAACATTTCATAATGTATACAGTAGAAAGTAACTTTACACAGGCAGCCCAAATCAGATTTTATTGCCCAATTATGGTTAAGACATAGACAGTGTGGTCATGTGGTCCTCTGTAGCTCAATTGGTAGAGCATGGCGCTTGTAACGCCAGGGTAGTAGGTTCGATCCCCGGGACCACCCATACGTAAAAATGTATGCACACATGACTGTAAGTCGCTTTGGATAAAAGTGTCTGCTAAATGGCATATTATGATTACTATTATTGTCAAAAGAGCTGATCTGATTATTAAAAAATTAATAGAAAAGTCAGAATTGAGCTGCCTGTGTAAACGCAGCATCTGTGGATGATTTCACATAATGTGGAATACCACAACATTGCACTGAAAATACCAGTGCAACTTATGAGCCATCTTTTCAGATTCTTGAGTGGTTGTCTTAGGAGTTACCTACTCATAATTAGTTCACTTCAAATAATTGTCCTAAAAATAAACACATTTTTTATGCAATATGATTTGGCTTCTCTTGCCCATTTGTACAGCAGTCCAAAAGTTTTGATTGAGAGTTAACTGAATGTGTAATTGTTCACAATATCATTTGTTTACCAGTGTGGAATGTAGTGTGTATATATATAAATACACATACATACATACATACATACATACATACATACATAGACACACACAAACACACACACACACAGTGTGTGAAAACGCATGTCAAAAATGTAATAAATTGCTTTGCATTTTAATGAGGGAAATAACTATTGGACCCCCTCTCAATCAGAACGATTTCTGGCTCCCAGGTGTCTTTTATACAGGTAACGAGCTGAGATTAGGAGCACACTCTTAAAGGGAGTGCTCCTAATCTCAGTTTGTTACCTG
The DNA here is from genome assembly GCF_020615455.1 of Coregonus clupeaformis. Classification (NCBI taxonomy): domain Eukaryota; kingdom Metazoa; phylum Chordata; class Actinopteri; order Salmoniformes; family Salmonidae; genus Coregonus; species Coregonus clupeaformis. Next base: position 51,009,865 of record NC_059199.1, read on the forward strand.
TATAAAAGACGACTGTCCACAGAAGCAATCAATCAATCAATCAGATTCCAAACTCTCCACCATGGCCAAGACCAAAGAGTTCTCCAAGGATGTCAGGGACAAGATTGTAGACCTACACAAGGCTGGAATGGGCTACAAGACCATCGCCAAGCAGCTTGGTGAGAAGGTGACAACAGTTGGTGCAATTATTCGCAAATGGAAGAAACACAAAATAACTGTCAATCTCCCTCGGCCTGGGGCTCCATGCAAGATCTCACCTCGTGGAGTTGCAATGATCATGAGAACGGTGAGGAATCAGCCCAGAACTACACGGGAGGATCTCGTCAATGATCTCAAGGCAGCTGGGACCATAGTCACCAAGAAAACCATTGGTAACACATTACGCCGTGAAGGACTGAAATCCTGCGGCGCCCGCAAGGTCCCCCTGCTCAAGAAAGCACATATACATGCCCGTCTGAAGTTTGCCAAAAAACATCTGAATGATTCAGAGGAGAACTGGGTGAAAGTGTTGTGGTCAGATGAGACCAAAATGGAGCTCTTTGGCATCAACTCAACTCGCCGTGTTTGGAGGAGGAGGAATGCTGCCTATGACCCCAAGAACACTATTTTCACCGTCAAACATGGAGGTGGAAACATTATGCTTTGGGGGCGTTTTTCTGCTAAAGAGACAGGACAACTTCACCGCATCAAAGGGACGATGGACGGGGCCGTCAAATCTTGGGTGAGAACCTCCTTCCCTCAGCCAGGGCATTGAATATGGGTCGTGGATGGGTATTCCAGCATGACAATGACCCAAAACACACGGCCAAGGCAACAAAGGAGTAGCTCAAGAAGAAGCACATTAAGGTCCTGGAGTGGCCTAGCCAGTCTCCAGACCTTAATCCCATAGAAAATCTGTTGAGGGAGCTGAAGGTTTGAGTTGCCAAACGTCAGCCTCAAAACCTTAATGACTTGGAGAAGATCTGCAAAGAGGAGTGGGACAAAATCCCTCCTGAGATGTGTGCAAACCTGGTGGCCAACTACAAGAAACGTCTGACCTCTGTGATAGCCAACAAGGTGTTTTGCCACCAAGTACTAAGTCATGTTTTGCAGAGGGGTCAAATACTTATTTCCCTCATTAAAATGCAAATCAATTTCTAACATTTTTGACATGCATTTTTCTGGATTTTGTTGTTGTTATTCTGTCTCTCACTGTTCAAATAAACCTACCATTATAGACTGATCATTTCTTTGTCAGTGGGCAAACGTACAAAATCAGCAGGGGATCAAATACTTTTTTCCCCTCACTGTATTTAGTACTAGTCAAAAGTTTGGACACACCTACTCATTCAAGGGTTTTTCTTTATTTGTACTATTTTCTACATTGTAGAATAATAGTGAAGACATCAAAACACCAGTCTCAACGTCAACAGTGAAGAGGCGACTCCGGGATGCTGACCTTCTAGGCAGAGTTGCAAAGAAAAAGTCCAGTGTCTGTGTTCTTTTACCCATCTTAATCTTTTCTTTTCATTGGCCAGTCTGAGATATGGCTTTTTCTTTGCAACTCTGCCTAGAAGGTCAGCATCCCGGAGTCACCTCTTCACTGTTGACGTTGAGACTGGTGTTTTGCGGGTACTATTTAATGAAGCTGCCAGTTGAGGACCTGTGAGGCGTCGGTTTCTCAAACTAGACACTCTAATGTATTTGTCCTCTTGCTCAGTTGTGCACCGGGGCCTCCCACTCCTCTTTCTATTCTGGTTAGAGCCAGTTTGCGCTGTCCTGTGAAGGGAGTAGTACACAGCGTTGTACGAGATCTTCAGTTTCTTGGCAAGTTCTCGCATGGAATAGCCTTCACTTCTCAGAACAAGAATAGACTGACGAGTTCCAGAAGAAAGTTTTGTTTCTGGCCATTTTGAGCCTGTAATCGAACCCACAATTCCTGATGCTCCAGATACTCAACTAGTCTGAAGAAGGCCAGTTTTATTGCTTCTTTAATCAGCACAACAGTTTTCAGCTGTGCTAACGTAATTGCAAAAGGGTTTTCTAATGATCAATTAGCCATTTAAAATGATAAACTTGGATTAGCAAACACAACGTGCCATTGGAACACAGGACTGACGGTTACTGATAATGGGCCTCTGTACGCCTATGTATATATTCCATTAAAAATCAGCCGTTTCCAGCTACAATAGCCATTTACAACATTAACAATGTCTACACTGTATTTCTGATTAATTTGATGTTATTTTAATGCACAAAAAAATTGCTTTTCTTTCGAAAACAAGGACATTTCTAAGTGACCCCAAACTTTTGAACAGTAGCGTATATTCTTACATTTTAAATACATTATCAAAAAGATACATAGTTCCTCTGTAGAAATGCTTATGCTACACAAACATTTTTGGAAATGTCTTGTTACAGTATTCTTAACTTCATTGTTAAAGGTGAGGACACCAGGGTAAAAAACATAACCAGATAAAGAAGAGTCATTTCCTTCATAAGATTCAATTTGAAATCTGTCTTGTACGTGCATTAGTGCAAACCCAAAAGGTAAATCAGTGATTCCTAAACCAACAAACCACATCAGGTGAATCTAGACCCTGACTCTGTTCTTCAATGCAAGCCTCAGCTATGACAAAGCATGCCTACCATCAGACATGAAGCTAGCACTCGTCTGATACACACACACAATGGCAAGTTCTTAAAACAGTGAACCAGCACTACTATGACATGCATCAGCAAGTGATTAACATGCTTAACTAGTATTCTTAGTCCACAATGTTAATGGTGGAACTCTGTGTACCCATCTACCTACATACTGTGTGTAGCCTACATCACTGCAGGCAGGTGCAGTTTTGGCCCAACCTTACTCACACCTGGTCTCTAATGCTGATCATCACCATAACCAGGTTTATTATTAATTATAGTACTGCCATTCTCAGACAGAGCCCCATGGAACTGAAACTAAACCTGAATGGTAAGGACCAAGACAGTCCAAGGTCGTGTTCAGCAGAGCACATCCTAACTCTTTACAAAGGAAAACAAAAATGTGCCTTTCTTATTTGGCAAGCCCAGGTAGTCCCGCCCTGTTTCAGTACGTTTTCTTCTGTTTGCTGCCCAATGAACAAGACCCAGGGTTGACATAGGGTTGGTATTGGAGGAGAGGTTGACAGACCAAAAGGTCAGAGGTCATATAGACAGACAGAAAGTAGACTATCTACAGGTCAATGGTCACAGAGCACAGAGTTCTCCAGGGTGAAGTCATAAGTGAAGGAGGCCAGGTTGTGGTTGATGTCTCGGGGGGACATCAGCATCTCAGAGAAGAGGGGGAACCCAGGACCCCCTGTCTGCATGGCCAGGACATGGGGGGCCAGGGTGAACGGGACATCTCCTAGTAGCTCTGGGAGAGACGGGGGGGCCTCCACGATGGGTGCGGGGGGCTTCCACATGGGCCCTGGTGATGGGGCGATCACAGAGGGTGGAGCAGGAGCTGGAGAGTGGTGGGCCTGGGAAGGTGTCGCACTGGAGGACTGGGGAGAAGAGGAGAGAAAATGTCCACCTTCAGGCATTGCATTTAGAAACAAGTGTAGGCTACACATGACAAGGAACACTAACATGGCTAACTTTTGGCAAACATGAAAACAGATTTTTAAGAGTGGTTAGGTTGCAACTAAAACACTAGTGATGGAACACAAAACAGTGTCATGACGCCGTCAAGATGAGGTTTCAGAACTCTGCAACATCCTAAGGATGGAAGTCACTAGGATGCTGTCCCCAACCATAACCTTAGCAACTCAGAGGGAGGTGTTCAGACCCTGGGACTGAACACCTCCCTCTGCAACTGGATCCTGGAATTCCTGACGGGCCGACCCCAGGTGGTGAGGGTAGGCAACATCACCTCCACCACACTGACCCTTAACACAGGGGCCCCACAGGGGTGTGTGCTTAGTCCCCTCCTGTACTCCCTGTTCACCCACGACTGTGTGGCCACGCACGACTCCAACACAATTATCAAGTTCGCTGACGTCACGACGGTGGTTGGCCTGATCACTGGCAACGATGAGTCAGCCTACAGTGAGGAGGTCAGTGACCTGGCAATGTGGTGCCGGAGCAACAACCTCTCCCTCAACGTCAGCAAGACCAAGGAGCTGATCGTGGACTACAGGAATTGGGGGGCAAGCACGCCCCCATCCACATTGACGGGGCAGCAGTGGAGCAGGTAGACAGCTTCAAGTTCCTTGGTGTCCAAATCACTAAAGACTTAAAATGGTCCAAACACACACGCAGTCGTGAAGAAGGCGCGAGAGTGCCTCTTCCCCCTCAGGAGGTTGAAAGAGTTTGGCATGTGCCCTCAAATCCTGAAAAGGTTCTACAGCTGTACCATTGAGAGCATAGTGACTGCTTGGTATGGCAATAGCTCCGCCCTTGATCGCAAGGCGCTACAGAGGGTTGTGCGGACAGCCCAGTACATCACTGGGGCCGAGCTCCATACCATCCAGGACCTCTTTATCAGGCGGTGTGAAAAGAAGGCCCGGAAAATCGGCAAAGACCCCAACCACCCAAGCATAGACTATTTTCTCTGCTGTTTTCTCGGCAAGAGGTACCAGTGCATCAACTCTGACACCAACAGCCTCCTGAACAGCTTCTATCCCCAAGCAATACAACTGATAAATAGCTAACAAAATAGCTACACAGACCGAGTTTAACTTGTATCTTTATTGACCTTCTATTTCAATATTTGAACTGTCTCTATGCACACTCACAGGGCCCAACACACTCACACACACTGTCACGCCAACACGCACACTCCATCATTTTCTTACTCGCACATAATATGTACAAACATTTACACCCGCACACCCACTCACATACAAGCTGCTGCTACTCTGTTTATCTTATATCCTGTTGCCTAGTCACCTTACCCTATACATATCTACCTCCATCCCTCCAGTATTCCTGCACATGTAAATATGGTATTGGAACTGACTTTTTAAATATTTCCTCTATATAGTATGCTTACTTACTTTATTGTGTATTTCTTATTCTTCTTTCTCGTGTGTCTTTTTCTAGTAATACATTGTTATTGCATTGTTGGGTTTTGAGTTTGCAAGAAAGGCATTTCACTGTACTTGTGCATGTGACATTAAAACTCAACATGATACCAGTAAGTGTACCACTAAACACAAGTAAGTACCACACAATACAATTATTCTTGCCTGTGTCTACCATGATATTATAGGACTACTATTTTTACTCTTCAATTGACTTTGTTGATTCAAAAGGATTTGGTGTAGACATAAAGTGCTAGATTGGAGACTTAAGCTGTGCTATGGGTCTTGTAATTAAGACTGAATGAAAGCCTAAATGCAGAGAAGTTGTTGTTACAGGAAATGGCTTATTCCTCTGCAATTAACATAGCATTCAGTTGGGACATAACCACGGAAACATCCTTTAATGAGTCTCGGAGTGTTTGTTCTCTCAAACACTGATGACGAGGACTCACCTGGGAGCATGAACAGCCGTGTGCAGTCTTTTCCTTATTTTTCATGACTTCTAGCACTTCACATATAAAGTAACCTTACATATTAAACCGTAACCACTATTGTCTAATATAACCTCTGTAACAAACAATACAGAACACTGAAGGTAGTGGTCCTGCCGTCTGTACCTCCTGATTGGTCATATATTGCCCACCCTGAAGCAGGACAGATTTACAGTGTTGTAGGTAGGTGTCTGACAGTATGTAGGTGAAAAGGGTCTGTAACTTCCTGTGTGCACGACATGAGGGGGCAAGGCACGGCACACCGTAGATCTCACTCATTGAATGGGAGCCAAGCTGCAGTGCAATGTCACCATATGCAGCTTACGCTTCAACACACACACAGCTTCCATTGAAATATTGCCCTTGATTAAACCCATAATAAATGACCACAGGCGACTTCGAGGACTAGTAGGACCAACCAGATCATACGGAGAACTAGCAGCAACACAATAGAGCTTTTCTACAGCCACCATATGTCCAGAGTCCAGTCCAGACCCAGTGTAGCAGGCATGGAGCATGCTGAATGGTAGTGGCATGCGTTGGCCCGCAAGCCTCTGTGTGTGTGTGTGTGTGTGTGTGTGTTGTTACAGGATCACACCCATACCACTCAGCATCTGTCACCAACACAGCAGCAGCAGACTGTAGGCAGTCTGTATGCAGGCAGGATGAGCCAGACAGAGAGGTAGAGAGAAAACGCACAGTCCTTTCAGTCAGTCAGTCTCACTGCTGTCTGTTTAAGTCTACAACAGTTGTGTTTCCTGGTACAGCATATGCAAGATGAACATCTTGGCAGTTTTGTGTAACACAACCCAGGTTGCGTCCTAAATGACACCCCATCGGCCTATCCCCAATCTAGTGTGCTATTTCCGACCAGGGCCCATTGGGTGTGTTATACTGTATGTTCTGCATAGCGCTACCCCCTGGTTATAAAGACAATCACCTTTGATGGTTGCACAATGACGTTACATGATGGTTTGCTGATGTTCACATTTTGGATCTTCTGCCTCTGTTCCTCAACAGTTTCTCCTGGAGAGAAAAAAAAACAAGAGACATTGTGTCATTATACACCGTGGGCCTAGGCCTAGATTCTTCATCAAAATACATGTGCATGAGACCCACTACTTGCCCCCTCTCCAAGTCCTACTTGCCCCGTGGTCTTCATAATAGAAGTAATTAGCCTGATTGGTGTATTTTTTCCTTCATTGGGACAACCAGGTCAATTGGGTGATTAGATGCGGTTTAACGAGTGGAGTGGCGTTCTGATCACATTAATGGATTACACAGCATTAACACAGTTAGTACTACAGGTCCACAGAGCACTATGTGGACCAGAGCATGCCTGCAGCTCTCTCTGGTGTAGCCTAGCCTATGTTCCCAACCCCATTCCTCTTGCATCATGTCATCTGGGGGACAACTACTGGGCCTTAGTAACTAGACTAATTAACTACATGTTGTCAATGTCCACAGATAAACACTTTTCGAACTCTCCTCTTCTCCCTCGCTCTTTTTTCCCTCTCCTCCCTCCCCTTTTTCTCTCCTTCCCTCCCTTTCCTCTCCTTTGTAACCATTTCCATCTTCACCCCTCCCTCTCTCCTCTGGGACTGAACTCTCTCTCCAGCATGGAGTCATCCTCCCTGATCTCACCAGCTTCCTTTGATCTGAGCTCAGTGAGTCTCCAGTACACCAATGTCTCTCTCTATAGAGGGTTAAATGATCTCCATGAGAGGGAATTGAGGCCCAGAGCACCCTAATAAACAGAGGTTACTCTACTCTGCACAGGAACAATATGGGATCTATCAGCTTACTCTAGTCTAGTAGTACAATGTCTCTCAGCTTCAGTAACATCAAGTTCAGATTATTTTTTATTTAAATACAAATATTTTGTCTATTGTCTTACTTTACTGTTATGATGGATATTCATATTTCCATCCATGTTTGAGGTATAGGTATGCAATATAAATGTATTTTATGCCTTGAATTTATAGCTTTGATTTCCCCCCTCAGGCCTACAGGTACAAAAATAGCCCTAGATCTTCCCTCAATTTCCTGACCAGCCCACATTTCCATCCACATCTGTGAATTAATTATTGGCATGGTAGGCATTGTTCACCTTCACCTACAGAGCATACATTATTCCACAGCAAGCAGTGGAAGTCCTCTAAGACAACAAGGGCATCTAAATAATGCCATGTAAAGTAAGCCTGTATTCTCCTCTTTTATGTGTCGTCAGCATTGTACAGGCATGGCCTTGTCTCTGGACTCAGTCAGTTAGACACAGGCCTCTCTCCCTCTGTCAGTAAAACACAGAGCATGCATCCATCGTCTGCTCAATAGCGTGCAGGAATATATATCCCTCCCATTCACTAAATCCTTCAGAAGGAGAGCGGGATAACCAGGCTAAAGCACGGAAATATACACACACAATCTCTGCTTTATGATACAGAGGACAGGTTAGTTTGGTTGTACTTGACTTCACATTATTGTAGGGCTGCATATTTTCACGTTCAACATCGTCAAAAGACTCTCTTTGTGTGTTTGGATAGCTGCCAGTGGAAACTGGACTGGCAAACATATTTTTTTTATGTCAAATTGAAAATCTTGTCTAAACAGTGTCAGGTCAGGAGAGAGGCCTATAACGTTCTGGCTTGGATCATGAGCTGATCAACTTAACACAAGCGAAGAGGAATGTAAAGGAGCACAGTTACATTCTGCATCAACCTGCTCTGTGCAGTGTGGACCTTGTCAATGACATCACATTATGTCATGATTCGTACTGGAGTTGTGTGACCTGCTCAGATTGTGGACCTTGTCCATGACATGCAGCTTGTCAGGCTAGCAGGCTTCTCTTAAACAGCTCTGCCAGTCCAGATAGGATAGAACAAACTAGCTTTACTAATGATAGACACTGTTAGCCTTATTTTCTGGATGGGTTAAGTCACAATCTTCTGTTAAGCGACCAGTGATCAATGACTAAAACACTTATGAACTAACATGCATGATGCATGCACACCCTTGCATTACCTGCAATGAGTTTTCCAGGGAGACTTTAGGACTCCCTGGAAAACAGTGGCAACTGTTACTGAGTGGCCAACTATCCTGGCTAAATAAATAAAGACTTTAGACAGGGAAACACAACAGCTGAGGACAAAGGTTCAAATTAACATGGTGGTGTAGGCCTATTGAACATGAGGTTAGTGAAAGAGACAACTTGAACTGTCGTGAGACTGTAGACACTGACAGCCATCCAAATACAAGTGAGGATATTGTCTGTCTACCGGCTGGGATAAGAGCCTGTGAGACAGGGAGATGGGCTCCCAGAAAGGGCACAGGCAGCTGCTCATGACTTCAGCAGTCAACCAGGCCCACTCCTCGAGAGTGTCAGCTGCAGACACGGATGTGCAAACACACATCCTGCCTTTGCGGGACTGAAGGCCCTCGACTTGGATCATCACAGAGATGACTAGGGCGATAGTAAAACAAATCCTTTCTCATCTTATTCCATCTGACAGGGCAAAAAATATGTGGTGTTACAAATGAACAGCTTAGACTGGGAAGAGGGATTCGTCTGATGTAGGCTACAAATCCTGTCAAAGTACGTTATTGTAATAGCTAATTAGCTAATCTTCTAAGGTAAAATGAGATTTAAACTCCATGACCCCCTGACAAATGTGAGCCATCCTTCCATCTAGCGTCAGGGGTGGACTCTGCTGATTTTTTTCTTCCCTTAAAGCCACCATGCAATCTTTTTTATTTCATTTTTAAAATCACACTATGTCTAATAAACCACTGTGTGTTTATTTCATGAAAATAACTCAACATATTTTTTATCATTTATTTCCCTGAGCATCCTTTTGCCATAGAAATGCTCAGTTTTATCGTGTGGGCGTGTTGATTCAAATGTTTATATATTTACATACACAGCCCTGATTGGCAGATAGGATTGTCTAGAGTCTACCCCGCTTACCCCTTCAATGTAGGAGGATGCATATGCAAATAAAAGATGACTGGTTATTGGTCAGAATAATCAGATCAGATTGTGATGTGATCTCATGCTGTGGGCCAAAAACGGCTGAAAATCCAGCCGTAAAAATAAATAACAGCTCTTTCACTAAAAGGGCATTATCGTAATTTTCACAATTTCATAGTATTAATTCAACCAGTGTTGAAATATCATTTAAAAAACAGGGGGGGAAATCAAATTTTTTACTGCACTGCCTTCTCTCCTTGCGCTCTCCCTCACCCTCTTTCCCCAAGAGGATTTCTCTCTGCCTGAATAACCAAATGTGGATGGCGGCGAGAAGGGCCACAGAGGATCCTGCTGCCAGCCTCCCAGTCCCAGCGGAAAATCCCAGAGGGCAGGGCTCTCTCCCACAGCCTCGGCCTGAACCTACCCAACCGGCAGGTCACTGGCTGGGAAAGTGAAAGGTTAGTAGAGTGGCACATGATATCCCACCTGCCATATGGACCCAGACAGAGCCCCACAGATTCACTTTGTAAGAACATCTGCTCCCTTTGGTCTGGAGCCATCAGTACCAGGAAAGAGCATAACGTGAAAAGAGGCTGTGGTGCGGATGGCAAATGTGAATGGCAGATTTCAGGGAAACACATAGCTAACCGTCACAGCTGTTCTTTCATTTTTTTTAGTTTATACAGTAAAAACTATTTTAAATTTAAACATCCTCAAAGAAAATGATCTATGAATGTTCATTTTCAATGCAACTGGACAAACTAGCCTAACTGTACTTGAATTGAAAGCCACTACCCCAACTCTGACTGAAGCGTAGTCCTACATTGTTGGATTTGCACTCTGTAACAACTCCCATCAACACTGATTACACCCAGAGAAAATCTATTAATTCTGTTTTGGTGATTCACCTTTCAAACTCCCTGGTTTCCTCATCAGCCATCTGACTGAGCCCTTCCTTCCTTCCTTACAACACACACACACACCTTTGAACAGAGAATGTGATTAAACAGAGCACAGTCATTGAGTTTACACTAAAACGTCTGTGAGCTCAGTCAGACTCTTTCTACTTTATCTGGGAAGAAACGCTGGCTCTGAGACTGGCTCTCTTCTGTCTGCCAAGAGAAACATGCAACTCCTGACCATCTGTGTCTACTTCTCCACCAACAGCCAAACCTGGGTTCAAATTCTACTTGAAATCACTTTAAAATACGTTTGGAGTCAGCTTTAACCTGTCTGGAGTGCCAGATGGGTGGCATTTGCACTTTTGCAACTACTTTATTGGTTCCATTGCACCAGGCAAACTCAATCAAGCCCAGCTAAAGTATTTGAAATTATTGAATAGTATTTGAACCCAGGTCCACAAGCAGCGCTCCCAGTCAACGCCGTGGGATAAAGAGCCAATTATACTGCACTTTACTGGTAGAGGAAAGAGGGAGCAGGGGGAGGGAGATTCCTGACTTACAATAACATTTTCATTATTTTGGGCTTAGAATTTGAAAAGGTACTAAAGGAGGTTATGTTGCCTTGGACCTTTAAAATTGGCAGGATTTACCTTCATTTTTCAGTAAAGCGTGTAGCAATCCTATATTATGCTTATTTCTTGTTATGCAAAATTACCATGCCCATGAGCACGAGAAAACTTTGTTGTGCAACGCCTTACTTTCTTTTCAGGTTCATCGCAATCTGAAGGAAGTGTTGAAAGACATTATTCAATGCTGGTGACAAATTTAAAACTATACTGAACAAAAAAAATAAACGATTGCAACAATTTAAGATTTTACTGAGTTACAGTTCATATAAGGAAATCTGTCAATTGAAATAATATATGGATTACACGTCTGGGAATACAGATATGCATTCATTGGTCACAGATACCTTAAAACAATATTTTTTTTTAAAGTGCCGGCGTGGATCAGAAAACCAGTCAGTATCTGCACCAATTAGTAAGTCGCTCTGGATAAGAGCGTCTGCTAAATGACGTAAATGTAAATGGTGTGACCACCATTTGCCTCATTCAGTGTGACACATCTCCTTCGCATAGTTGATCAGGCTGTTGATTGTGGCCTGTGGAATGTTGTCCCACTCCTCTTCAATGGCTGTGCGAAGTTGCTGGATATTGGCGGGAACTGGAATGCTGTCGTACACATCCCAAACATGCTCAACGGGTGACATACACTACCAGTCAAAAGTTTGGACACACGTACACCTACCTATTTTTACTATTTGTTACAATGTAGAATAATAGTGAAGACATCAAAACTATGAAATAACACATATGGAATCATGTAGTAACCAAAAAAGTGTTAAACAAATCAAAATATATTTTATATTTGAGATTCATCAAAGTAGCCACCCTTTGCCTTGATGACAGCTTTGCACACTCTTGGCATTCCCTCAACCAGCTTTACCTGGAATGCTTTTCCAACAATTTTGAAGGAGTTCCCACATATGCTGTGCAAAGCTGTCATCAAGGCAAAGGGTGGCTACTTGAAGAATCTCAACTATAAAATATATTTTGATTTGTTTAACACTTTTTTGGTTACTACATGATTCCATGTGTTATTTCATAGTTTTGATGTCTTCACTATTATTCTACAATGTAGGAAATAGTAAAAATAAAGAAAAGCCCTGGAATGAGTAGGTGTGTCCAAACTTTTGACTGGTACTGTATGTCTGGTGAGTATGCAGGCCATGGAAGAACTGGGACATTTTCATCTTCCAGAAATTGTGTACAGATCCTTGCGACATGGGGCAGTATATTATCATGCCGAAACATGAGGTTATGGCGGCGGATGAATGGCATGACAATTGGCCTCAGGATCTCGTCACGGTATCTCTTTGCATTTAAATTGCCATAGATAAAATGCAATTGTGTTCGTTGTCCGTAGCTTATGCCTGCCCAAACCATAACCCATCCGCCACCATGGGGCACAACGTTGACCTCAGCAAACCGCTCGCCACACGACGCCATCTGCCCGGTACAGTTGAAACCGAGATTCATCCGTGAAGAGCACACTTCTCCAGTGTGCCTGTGGCCATCAAAAGTGAGCATTTTCCCACTGAAGTCGGTTATAACGTTGAACTGCAGTCACGTCAAGACGACGAGCACTCAGATGAGCTTCCCTGAGACGGTTTCTGACAGTTTGTACAGAAATTATTAGGTTGAGCAAACCCACAGTTTCATCAGCTGTCCAGGTGGCTGGTCTCAGACGATCCCGCAGGTGAAGAAACTGGATGTGGAGGTCCTGGGCTGGCGTGGTTACACCTGGTCTGCAGTTGAGGCCAGTCGGATGTACTGCCAAATTCTCTAAAACGGCTTATGGTAGAGAAATGAACATTAAATTCTCTGGCAACAGCTCTGGTGGAAATTCCTGCAGTCAGCGTGCCAATTGTACGCTCCCTCAAAACTTGAGACATCTGTGGCATTGTGTTGTGTGACAAAACTGCACATTTTAGAGTGGCCATTTATTGTCCCCAGCACAAGGTGCACCTGTGTAATGATCATGCTGTTTAATCAGCTTATTGATATGCCACACCTGTCAGGTGGATGGATTATCTTGGCAAAGGATAAATGCTCACTAACAGGTATGTAAACACATTTTTGCACAAAATGTAAGAGAAATAAGCTTTTTGTGTGTATGGAAAATTTCTGGGATCTTTTATTTGAGCTCATGAAACATGGGACCAACACTTTACATGTTGCGTTTATATTTTTGTTTAGTGTACATGTGGACTGAAACTTTTTTAGAAGCTTAGTGTTACAAAGTAGAGGTTCGGGATTTAGTCTTGGAGATAAAAAGGTTAATAGAAATGTAAAAAAGAACAAGAACTCCTGAGTGGCGCAGTGGTCTAAGGCACTGCATCGCAGTGCTAACTGTGTCACTAGAGATCCTGGTTCGAATCCAGGCTCTGTCGCAGCCGGCCGCGACCAGGAGACTCATGGGCGGCGCACAATTGGCCCAGCGTCGTCCAGGGTAGGGGAGGGAATGGCCGGCAGGGATGTAGCTCAGTTGATAGAGCATGGCGTTTGCAACGCCAGGGTTGCGGGTTCGATTCCCACGGGGGGCCAGTATAAAAAAAAAAAAAATGTATTCACTAACTGTAAGTCGCTCTGGATAAGAGCGTCTGCTAAATTACTAAAAATGGAAAAATGTAAAAAAAAAAGAAACTCAAAATATAGGCCTATGTTCTTGACTAAATGTGTACAGCGACTTGAAACATTTAAAATACAATTTTATAATAAAGTAGCACTGGACACAATGACAACATTGTGTGCAACTATCTGAGACACAACCCCTGAAGCATTGTTCTGGGTGATATCGGTAGGTGATCAGGAGAGGCCCAGCCGCCATTTAGAGACATTGGTTTATGAAACAAGATTGGTACAACCAGAAGAGCATTGTGGAATCCACACATTTCATGGATTAAATGATAATCACAGCATTACTTTGTGTTCTGCCCAACTTGTTAGATGGTGAGTTAATGTGGTGGTTTCCAAACTGAGCAGAGCCTACTGAGCAGTAGGATGACCTGAAACCTCAAAGTTTAGTTGAGCACCTAGACGTTGAGTGCCTATAGCAGCTACAAATGTCTGACTCTTACAAAGTCAGCAGGATTAAGTTTCATATGTGTTTCTCACCTATTATCACGAACCCATCTATATCCCCCTCTGACGATGACTTCTTGGAAGAGTCTTTATTACGATGTCCGAAAAAACTGAACATACTGACTCCTTATGCTTTCTGCAAGGGCGAGAAAAACAAATGTAAGCCAGACCACATATGGCAACATCATCACGACACTTGGAATGACACTTGTTGTTGTTACCTTTTAGTATGTAGAACCTATGAGTATGACTGAAAGTTGATCACAGATCGTAATATCAGAACTAAATACAAGTTGGCTACAAGGTGACTTTCAGTTTGATATCATTGTAACTTCCGATGTATGAAATGTCACGTATGACCAACTAGGTAGCGGTTCTTTCTGTCTGGTTATGTTTTCGTCAAACACATGCAAATTACTTACCTTACCAGTCTTTCGTTTCGTTAAAAAGTTGAGTAAAGTAACATAAAATATTGTTATTGTTAGATTATCTATTCAATTTCACTTCGATTTCGTGTAGCTAGTTAGGCATTGGCCCGTGTGTTGTTATTGTGTCTTATGTGTTTCCGGTCATTCCTGTCCTGTAAATGGTCCGTGTAGAAACAATGTTGGGAACCATCTAATTCTGATCAATTTTACAATGGTTATACCGCAATATATCACTTTGATTCTGGTGTTTGGTTATTATACTCAACTTTTAAAAAAATGTTATTTATATAAAATCATCCCTTCCTCTGGCATTTCAATATTAATATGAGGAATGATAGTTAACATGAGCTTGTATCCAGGGAAAGAATGTAGCATAGAACAATGCGGAAACATCGTCATACAAGGTGTTTCCCGCGTTACCACTTGTTTGTCTGACATTCAATCGTAGCTACAAGTTGTGCACCGCAAAATCTTTCGAAATGTCAGTTTTCGAGTCACCAAAAGCCAGAATAAACTCTGCTATGCTGTCTCAATATATCAGCAGGCCAATTTGCTTCGTTGGACGTGTTGAAAAGGTAATATGTATGTGTTATTGGTGTACCGTTAGTTCAGCACTAGAAATTGGATGACATTTTCTCTTGACGAAAGGTTCGTGATGGTAACGTTACACCAAACTAGAAATTCGCTACTTAGCTACGCTAGCATTACTAAATCGCGATTCTTTGTTTATTGTCGTCTATGACAGGTCCATCCAACAGGAAAATCATTCAGTCTTTCGGACGGAGAAGGGAAGTCTGCATCAGTGGAACTCAACGAGCCCGTAAGTACAGTCACAGCGTTTCTACAGTTGCAAGACTTAGCTAACTACAGTAGACTGGTTGAACAGTAGCTATCTTCTAGGAATTAGGAATACAAATATCTGACAATGACAACATGACATCACTCAACTGAAGTGAACATTGTACTTGAGTTTCAAAGGCATATGTCGATTAGTATTATTACTAATCAGGCAAAGTTAGTATATTGCCTGATGTAACATTGTTTATTTTTTCCCAGCTTGATGAGGAGCTTAGCGGGGTAGTGGAGGTGCTTGGTATTGTTTCCAACAAAGGGACAATAATGGCCTCTGCATACAACATGCTCAGAGAAGACAAAGGCATTCCTTTCGGTAAGTACATAATCTCTCCTGTGGAAAAGGGAATGTGTTCTCAAAGGTAGACTGCTAAATGACATTATACACAGCAGGGTGACTTCCTGCAACAAAGTCAACAAAATATGTTCTCTTCCCAATGTGGGTGTATCTCAAGGGAGAGCACAGATTTGGGAGAAACAATAGTGGTAGTCTTGGCATATTTGAATTCTTGTTGATGATGGTGTCTCTAGGATGTCGCCCCACGGTATGTAATGATATTGACATCTTGCAGAGTCTACTTTTAAACATGCCAAAGACTGTATTCAACTGGTTTGACATCTCTTCATTTTCTTTACATAATGGTTGAACTAATATCATTTCATGTTCATTTTTATTTCCTTTCCAGACCTGGAGCTGTACAATGAAGCCCTGAAAGTCATCCATGATTTCCCCCAGCACTATCCATTTGAAATAGCCACCAGTGGATGAGCACTTTGCACTTATTCATGCATTACTTCCTAAAGATCATTGTCAAAGTGAACCTCCATTCTCTTGTTTGCCTTTTTTAATATACCTGTATATGAGTGTTAAATAGATATGTACAGTTTCTTCATATGGAAAATAAAAATGAAAGCCTTTATAACTGTCTGTTTAGTCATGACAACAAGCTTAATTAATGAACCCAAAATAAACAGTCTCAACTAAATCAAGATTTATTATCATCTTAACTCAACCAAGTTACTTTCTCAAGAGAATGTTTATAATATTGTCGTTAGCGGGTCCACACCTTAGATAACTAACTTGAACAACGAGGGTTAGGAGGACTGCCCTAAACAGTAAAAGCATCTGGATAGTCTAATAGCCAGAGCCCAGAATAAGCTGATCAAGGTAGTATTGAAGGTGAGTCAACATACTCACATAGGCAGGAGCTGCTTTCAGGAACTCAACTGGCTGCCTGTTGAGGCTAGGGTGTCCCAGATTAGACTGGGTTTGGTTTACAGGACTATTTATGGTTCTGCGCCCAGATATCTAACTGATTACTTTCCCCGTGTTAGGGATGCACACAATGACAGCACCAGATCAGGTGTTTCTGATGTGTGCTTATACAGGTTCAGGAGTAATGCTGGGGAAGGTACCTAGCCATCTTGTTTCAAGAGGACCACAATGGAAATAAGTCCCAGACTTTATTGTGTGTTATCCTCGATGATTTTACTCATGTGCATGTATGGCTTTTTCAAGTTTTATGTGTGCTAGTTTTTTTAAATGGTCGAATTAATCAACTAAACTAATAACTTGGTGGAACTCAAGGAGACGTTATTATGGTCCATTCAGTCGGTCTGACCCCTCAACCCCAAAACTATTGGCTATCAGCTGTCTGAACTAGGGGCAACTACCCCCATGAGCCCCCCATGATAGAGCAGGGTTCCCCAACTGGTGGCCCGCAGGCTAAATTCCGCCCACGTGTTATTTTTTGGCTCCCCCAAGTTTTCTGATATTTTTTTATTTAAATGTTGGACATAAAAGACTGTGAAAACATCAGCAAATCAGCTCCAAGTGGTTTTAATTTTGGAAATCAGTTTGAAAGTATTCCCACGCATAATAGAGAGATTATATGATTGTATACAAACGTAAGCAATGTTTGAAATGATTATGTTTTAGTCAAATATATCTGTTTGGGCTTCTTGCGGTCAATTTGCAGTCTACAAATTATTTGTAATTATGTTCCTGACCCTCCGCCCAAGAAAAAAATCAGTCCACGGCTGAATCTAGTTGATGATCCCTGAGCTAGAGGGTCTACAATATATGCTGTATTTTAAATCTGACTTGAAATGGCTTTCCACCATTTTCGAGTCTACTGCATGCATGGCTGTGTTGTAACGCCCTCTGTTGATACAAAGTGTTCAACACAAGCTACTGGACTGCTGTAACCACATTTCTCTACCACCAGGTGGCGAGGTAGGGACTAAATAAGCATCAGCATCACTATCACTGTATTACTTATCCCTAAAATAAAAAGTATTTTCCCACCCCGCAAAAAACGAATGTTAACTTTCATCCCTTAGGACTTTGCTTGTGTTTAAT